>NW_027114318.1:1092368-1102673 GCF_000696795.3 Halyomorpha halys | reverse complement strand
TTCTGTATGTGCTATAATGACATGATACAAACATGTGGAGTATCTACCCAATGATAGAACTCCAAAAATATTTCAAGAGGAGAAGATCTCGTGGCCATCTTCTTTTCAGACGCCTAGGAGGATTATTAGATAATGAAGGAGAAGCCAGGTCAGAAACGAGTTGTTATGGGTGTTTGAGAAGTTTACCATGGAAGGATTGGTATCTGGTTCTGGCCAAAACGGCAACATATAGGACATTGAGGTCCTGATGGATGACTTGATTTGTGACAAAGTCAGGAGCATTAAGGATTTTACGAAGGATTTTGGACTGTATTCGGATATGTAAGATTATATTCGGGAGGAATTTGATGGTTTAGTGGAGCCCCATAGCTCAACTCCGTATGTCCAGATAGGTCTTATAATAGTCATGTAGATCAGTTTTTGTAATGGATTGGAAGTTTAGCCCCTTTGTCTAGAAAATCTTGTAATAGTCGGAATCGACGAGCAGTTTCCTGTCTTTTCAGTCTTGTATGAGGATTCCATACCAGTCGTTTTTCCAGATGTAGTCCTAAGTAAAGGATCTGTTTAACAGGAATAAGTGGGGTATTGTTAAAAGATACTATGGGGCAAGACGAAGGTTTACCTAAATTTTAGGTAATATGGTGGGATTTATTTTAATTCTTCAAGGGTGGTGATGTGGGATTGGAGGATGTGGGATACAATGGAAGGATAATTATTCACTGACAATAGGCATGTGAAAACGGCATGCGTGGTGAGAATAGTGGTAGGATGGGTTGGGGTGTCACCTGTAAAAACTGTATGAAGGATAGGACTAAGGTACTATACTACTATACTACCCTGAGGTACACCAGCAGACTGAGGAATAAGCGCTGTTGTGATTTACCTGGGTAAAAAGTAGAAATGAGAATGAAGAGAGTTTAGAAAACAGGATTTTGCAACATAAAAAGAATAATAAAGATAAATGATAATGTACACTGATTAGAAAATAATAACAAAATAGCATAAAAATAGTAATATAAAGGGGAGTAATACCTGTTGAGTGGGAGTGTAAAAAGACCGCTCGAATGACAGTTGTAGAAATGACAGTTAGAGTGATTTCAAAAATGAAGAGGAGAGGTAGGGGAAGTAAAAAATTTGGTTGAGTATAAATATTTCTTATAAATAAATTTGGAATCCAAAATAGAACTAAATAATTATAGTGAAATAAAATGAAAGTAAATCTAAAAATAAATACGTAAAAATATGTAAAATAACATAAAATTAGATTGATAATATTGACAGGAAAAAAAAAATTGAATTTAAATATGATATAAGTGAAGACATATTAAATATAATGGTGGTGAAATATAAATAGACAAAAGTATATAGTGATAATGTAGGATTATCAGTATAGTAATAATAATATTTTATTAACATTGATAGTAAAAAAGTCGTGGCAAAGTTAGTAAATTAAAACAATGCTAAGTTAAAGTATAATCTATAGGGAATCATTGATTTATTTACAAAAGATGAAATAAGCACTAAACTAAATTAAAATAAAAAAAAAGAAGGAAGTACTAAATTATGTGAAAAATGGTAACGTAGGAGATGCAGAGAGAAATAAGTAATTAATATAGAAAATATATTAAGTTATTGAAATTTGCAAAGTAATGAAAATAAGGTACAAATCCTTCACACCCCATTACATTTTTTATGGGACTAAAGGATTTTATATTTATAAAAGATTTTACTATATATATTTTGATGTATTTGTTCACTTTATTAGTTCAGTTAATAATTTAAGTAACGAAGACTGAAGTTAATTTGTAATAACACTAATAGCCTTATGTAGCCAGTCTTTAGGACGACATCAGTAAAGAAAATAACCGCTTTCTACGGTACTATCATTGGAATACGTCCACTTATAAATAAAATCAAAACTTTCTATTTATATATATATAATGTGTGTATATATGAATAGAATTAGCCATAATGTAGCCACAAAAAGTTGGCAAATGATCTGCAAGAAGCACTTCAATTTGAAAGTGGACCCGACCTATTACTGTCAGGCGGCTGAGTTGGAGAGTCTCCATCATCTCGATTGTTGTGAATTATTTCAACCGGCACAATTTCAGTTGAGTGCATCACTTACTTCACAGTTGTACCGTCCTAGCGGACTAAGTTCTGATAAATAACTGGACACTGGAGCGGACTATACAGCTTATCAAACGAGCAACTAAATGTAGTTTGTTAATAAATTATAACGCAAGCAAGGGTATAGCTGCAAGAATTTGTTAGGGGAAGTGGGGCACAATCTTAATTTTTTTTTTAAATTCTTACTGGAGTTTCCAAATATTTTAAGATATATTTAATTTTCCCAACTATATTATGAAATATTTTTTCATAATTATAGAGGCAAAATATTTCTTCCGAAAGTGGTATTAATTTATCACGTTGGAATTTTAATGAAGATCTCCCTTAAACGTTGTAATTGTAAATGAAATTCAGGTTTTATAAAGAAATCATTTATGGAAAATATATTTCTTCTAAATAATTATGAAATAAATGGTTTTCAACGTGGCCATACGATCTAAAATATATGGGTTATTACTAATATTGTAGAAAAAAAGTATTCCCAAGAATAGGATATAGTAACTTTAAACGGAACATTTCAACTTATTATTGGGGAGAGGCACAAAATCTAAAAATTATCAACAATCTTTAACGAATTTCCTAACGTTTCGGAAATAAGGGCAATTCAATGTTTTCATAAATATTTTTAGAAAACTCACTTCTCTAAATTAAGTTGATAAGCAATTTTGAGTATAATAGCCTTTCTGAATGAAGTTTTACCAGCATTTTTGCAGTTTAGAGTAGGTTCTTAAATTTCCTAACTTTTCGGATTTTCAAATTATTGGGGAAGATGTCTACCACCAGAAATAAGAATATAACAAATTTAAAAAAATGTATATACGACACAGTGAAACTTTCCTTTAACAGACAGTAATGGGGAACAAGGAGTTGTCCACTAAAAAGAAATCCAATGAAGCAAAACGAAAATTCGTTGAGCCTCATATTAGAATTTTTTAAAAATTATTTATTAATTATATACTATTAAAGGTCATTTGATCTTTATCATGAGATGCAGTAAAACTGTTAAATAAAAAAAAAGTAATACAATTATTTTCATTCCTTCAAAAAGTCATAGATAATGAAATAGTAAGGATATTATTATATCAATTTCTTCGGAATTGTAGAACCTTTTATGAGAAACTTAAATAAAATTTGAGTCGGCACTATATAAGCTGATATAAAAGGAAGTCTGCTAGGTCTATAAAACATCTCGACATCACGTTATTTAAAAGGCAAATTCTTTATAGCAAGTAGATAAAAGGGTAACAATCTACACAAGGATACGAATTGATTTCAACGAATCGTAAAAACTTTAGTCACCCTATCAAGTTTAGATCCTATAACTTTAAAGTATATGTTATTTGTGAGGTGTAGAATTATAAAATCAGCCAAGACAATTTTTTAATGTTTTCATTGACGGCTTCTGGCCACGATTGTTCTGTGGCGGAAGAAATTCTTGCAAAACCAGTTCAATCACATATGACTTGTTTGAGAATTCTACGTCTCATAAGTATGTTTTACGTTAACTGGACGTCCTTTTTGAGTACGAGATGATACTAAGGAAATAGGCCGATGGAGTAGGAAACGATGCCAAGTTGCAGAGAAGGTCTCGTGATAAATTGACAGAGGACACCACGAGTTAATTTGAAATGGAGTAGCAATAGAATGGTCGCCTGAGCAATAGGCTTTCAGCCGGTAATTGGAATAGCAATTGTCTATAGTCTCTTCCCAACCAACCTCTTCTCCAATCATCAATCTATCTCACCTCTCGCGGTGTACATCAAAAATGGCAGAGTAATATTTCATTCCCAAGTCACAAATATTTACTACCTAAAAATGTACCTATGCGATAAAAAAAACCTTAAATTAAGTTGCTAAGAACAAAGGTGCTCAACTTACGTACGTGTGGTTGTCATGAAAACTTCATACCTACTCGTGGAAGCAAGTTTTATAAGTGCGATATCATCGTACAGAACACTTTGTAGGTTTGTATGTACTTGTTAAGCTGACTGAACAAAAAAAAATGTATGAAATTATTATATAAATAAAATCAAAGGGTAGAAAAAATTGTCTTAAATTAATTATTGTATATCCCCCTCCCCCAGAAAATAATAGACTTTAGTACTCTATCGGAGATCAATGATCATTGGAGGGGAACGCAGAGTGCATCTGGGGGTTTCTGATATATCCGTATGTATCCATTACATTAGGGCCCCAAAGACGGGAATACAACGTCATTATCCCAATACATAAGAAACGAAGTCAAAGCGATTGTAACAACCATAGACCAATATGCTTGTCCCAAGTGGTCAATAAGTTATATACATCAGTCCTCGAGAAGAGACTCAAATGTGTGGCAGAAAAGGGCCTTGAAAAAGAGCATGCCGCATTCAGGCCTTTTAGGGAGGCTCAGGACCAAATATTTTCACTGAGGACCATCATAGAAAAGGTTTGGGATAGGGAAAAAAATCTATATTTAGCTTTTTTAGAACTGCAAGCCGTTTTTGATTCAGTTCCAAGAGTCGAAATATGAAATGCATTGAAGACAAAATACGTCTCTTTAGAACTTGTAGAAGCCATAAAATCTTCGTATGAGGGCTCAAAGGGTAAAGTCAGGATAAATGGAAAGGAGTCTGGGAGAATAGATATGAAGAGAGGTGTAAAACAGGGAGATAGTCTAAGCCCTCTTCTCTTTACTGTTCTGATGGACGAGGTATTGAAAATATGTAAAAGAAGGACACGAATAGTAGTAGGGAAATGGAACTTGAGAACAGTACTTGCTCAGACACTTCTCTATGCCGATGATACTGTAGTCATAGCGGACTCCGTCTAGCTCTTCAGCAAGCTGTAGTGGAATGGGAAGTGGAGCTGGAGAGAAAAAGCATGATGATAAATACGAGTAAAAGCAAAGTCATGCAAATTGGACGAGAACTGGGAAATGTGCAGATTACTAGCAGAGGACAAACCATAGAGGCAGCAGGAGATTACAGGTAACTCGGTACAATTATTAGCAGAATGTTAAATTCAACAAGAAATATCCAAAGTGCCATTTAATGGTTTCTATTTTTTTTTCCATCCCAGTCATTTTGCTTCACATCTTCACTACAACTTCTCCAAATTGAGTTAAAGGGTTGAACATTTGTATGTGAATTAAACTAGTGTTACATTAATAAAATTAATTTCTTCCTCCACTTCCATTTTTTCACAGTTTTTAAGGTTTTGCGCATCTCTATAACACTTCCTAATTAAGTTCCTCTAACTTAATCCTCCATGAAATGTTTAGTTAAATGAAATTAATTTTAAAATGTTTTCTATACAAAAAATATGGGTAAATAAGATAGTCCTACTCTTCATCTCTTTGTATCTCAGCATTCTATTTCCATGTTTCCAATTTGTATTACCTAATCATATTCCCAGCGCTTAAGATTTTATTCATTTGATGAAATGGTCTTTATGAGAATGCCTTTAAAGCCTTGATGCATGTTATGACATAAGAGGCCCACAATCTAGTATATGATCATAAAATTAAAGGAACAGGTCCACCCTGTTTCATTTGTATTATGGTCGGGTCTAGCCGAATTGCTTTGTTCAATGGACGTACTTTAACTTCTAATATCTTTGCCTTTAGAACTCCTTAGAGGAGTTTTTCTTTCTTTAAGGCTCTAAACGACGGACCTTACAAAACAATAATAACCATAGCTCCTCTGCTTATGGACATTTGTTAAGTTGTATGAAGAGGAAGAAGGAACTGGTTAAATAATAACAGTAAGTTGTTTAAATAAAAAAAAAAAAATTGAATTTTGTAGATTTCAATGTACATTTTATGATATAAATTTTCCAATACGCACTTGTTTCTAAAACATGATTCATCTATTACTAAAAAAAACTTATTAATTTCACAAAACATTAGTATTAATATAAAGGCTTGTAGAAGCTAATTGAGGTTGAAACAAAATATTCAAAGTTTGCTTACGTCGCAATTACTTTAAATGTTTCTTTTACATTTCCTTACTATGAAAGCATTGTTATCGCTTGCTAAGATCTGCGCGAAATGAATAATCTATTTAATAATATTTTAAATATTATTATATATTAAAAAATAATATTTTTCAAACCAATAATAACACCATACAAATACCAATAACAGAGTTTATAGAAGGCAAGCAAGATGTGAGTAAATGTTGATTTAAATCAGGCGCCATCCTGTCCAGCCCATTTTTTCACTTCATTTCTAATTGGTAAATATTTTTTCGAATTACATTGAAACAATTTCTCAATCACCTCGTTAAACCATTAGTTGCCAACTGGTAGTCCGTGTACAGCGGAAGGGTCTGGCAACATATTTTGTGGAAATTAATCTTAGAACTGTTTTATTGTTTATATTTCCTCAATTCTGAGTGTTAGTTGAAAAATTCCAGAAGATAAATTCACTATAATGGTGGCTTTTAAAATAGGGATTGTCTAAACATGTTCAATTTTCGTCTTGGAGATCTGCTAAATTCTACTGGTACAGTTTAAAATAGACAAATTGGAACTGAAATAATTTTTCAAATGAGTGTACATAATTAACATGAACATCTAAAAATTTGGAGGAACATAGTAAAAAATTAAAATTAAATTAATCTTTAACTGGTGAGATGATAATTATGTTGTATCCTATGAGCTATCTTACAGGAAATGTTTAGAATTTATTTTGTTCTAACAAACTTGGGTTCTCAAATTATTCAGTACTCACACCTAAGGCCAAAAATCTAAAAAACAAGACGGTTGAGCGTGATTCTGACCAAATTACCTCCTTGCACAAACGTTGATCTAGCAAACAGTACTGCTTTACAAAAGTATATTGAAGAAGGTTTTGGGTAACATTAATAACATTTTCATAAGTCCCTCGACTTTCTTGCTATACTTTGTGAGGTTGAATGTTGCTGTGTTCCCTATTTACATAAGATATAAATTTGTAAAAAAAACACCATAAGATAAATTTCAAATGAAAGGTTATATAACTGAATATAACAAGCTGGAGAAAAAACAAAACAAAATATTCTTAAGAAATCTGGAAGAAAAAGAAACAAAATAATAAAAGAAAACTTTTATTAAAATATTTTACAATTTATTTAATTTTTTTTTGTTCCCTGAAGAAAACAATATCTACTAATATGTTTGGAAAGACATTTGGTTTGGTAATAATTACAAGAATTGGGCACAAACATCACATGATAGCCTAGTGACTAGAGAAAATACAGTATCAAAAATACAAAATCTACAAAAAATAAATTTAAAAAACAATAATCTTAATATTATTTCACATTTTTCTATTATTACATTATTTTTTTTTTTCTAGCATCCAGTTGGTTATGAAAAAAAAACCATAGTCTTTAATACAAATACTTGAATTAAACAATATTGTGTAGGAATATTGTGTGTGTAGGAAGAAAGAAAAATTAATGTAAGGTCAAAATGAGAGACAAATTATTTAGATGTCTTTTACATAACAATACAATCTCTCAAATCAGGAGATTAAACTTAACTAAGTGAGAAAAAATCATTTCTTATCCAAATATATGAATTAACAAATATTATATTTTTATTATGACCTATTATATTAATATTATTGATATATAGTAAAGATTGAAAGTAATATTAAAATATAGAGTCAACAGAACTGTAACTCTGATAACAAGCAAAGATATATTTTGATAAATCTTTTAACTACATAAAGAAAAGCAAAATTCTACAAGGAACTTTTTTGACTTCTTGAAGATTTCTGAACAAATACATTCATCAGATTTCTGGAAACATTTAAATAAATTAGAAAACAAGTAAATAAAATAAAATAAAATAAAATAACTAATAAATAAAATTACTTAAATAACTACGGAGGTGTCAAAAATAAAATAAATTAATTTAAATAGGTTCAAATTTCAAATACAAATTTCTCATTGGGTTTCAGTATAACTGGATGGAACATCATTGTTTTCAAAGAAAATTTTACACTTTAAATAAATGGATTAGAACAATTAGGTGGTCCCTAGGTAAGAAACTGGAGCTGGTAGCAATTATGATTACCAGCCTGATCTCATTACAAATCAAACTTAAAAAATTCAAAAAAGCTAAATTGGCTACACAATTTAAAATAAATAAAATTAATTCTTTAATATCTAAATTCGGTTTTATGATGTGAAGAATTTTAGTTGGGGAATTGTTAATTGGTAAATGCAATAGAATGTTATGAAAATAAATCTGTCTTAACAAAATCTATTCTTTATAAAAAATATTATTAAATTAAATACAATATTAATTGTCTCATCTCCATGTAAAATGGCAATTTTCAATGGTATTTAATACCAGATACACTAAAAATACTACAATAATTGATGTAATCCACATAGCAAAAAAACAGTAAATTATATAACTGACACAAAGAATCTGGGCAATAATTACATAGACATAATAAATAAACTTGCAATATAGAATAAACTACCATAAAGAATAATGATAATTACTTTAAAAAACACACTAATAATGGTTCAATTAAAATAAAACAAGATCAGTACAAATTTCCATCAAAAACAATTAACAAGAGACAGATAAACATGGAAGTATATACAGTAGGATAATTAGGATTAATCCCTTTAGTCCAATGGTGACCATGAAGTTGAAATTATTCTGCTTGCATCTTAATTGTAAAATAATTTTTTCAATGTAAAATTTTAAGAGATTAACAAAATTATTATTGATGGATAAAATAAAAATAGGAGAGTACAGTATAACAGTATTAAGAACAATATTGGAATATACTACAAGGTTATAATCAGAGTACTGCAAATTGTAAAAGAGTATGGGATAGCTGAGTACGACTACCTTACATGTAATCAAAATGTTTCAGTATAGAGTAAAATGCTGATACCCAAAAAATTTCAAGTTAAGTACAAATAAAGTAATAAAAAAAACTTTAAGTATGAGTACAGGGAATTCATGCTTAAACCAGTTTGAATAAACATACAAATTTGTTATTAATATAAAAAAAAATTAGTAAAAATAAAGTAATCGTAATTATAATTAATCACTAAATGGTAAATTTTAATTAGTTTCAGTATTTTTTTTATGAAAAAAAATAACTTTTACCTCCAAAATGCTTTTATGTTACTTCTTTTTACAAATTTTCAAGGATGGGTTCTTTTAATTAAATTTTGAAATATTTTAACATATTCTTTCTTTACAATTTCTTTAGTAACTACTTCCTCACATGTTAACTTTTTATTCAATCAACTCCATCTTCAATTTAATTCATTCTTTAATTTATTTCATAATTTTTTAATAACCTGATTTTTTATTCCTTTAGCTATAGTCCAAAATTACACTAAAATTAAACATTTCATGTCAATTTTTTACTACGTTGTGAACCTTAAATCGTTTATTATGTTTTGGTGTTTTGGATATAATTTTTCAGTTATGGTTTATATATTTCTGTTTTGATTTATTATATTAATTAACTGTCAGTTAATCTCACTGCTCTACTTATGGAATTCCTAGCTATATTCATTATTTGTTTCCTAGGATGATTAAAGAGAAAGTTTAGTATTCTTACTTACTATTCGGTACTTCTTTCTGGGTCCATTTTATTATTTTATAAAATAAGAACAAAACGTCAACATCTATAAGCTTACATGAAATATGAAAATAATTAAAACTTTACCCAAAAACGTCTGTAAATTGTATTTGAATACAAAATGAACTGATTATGAAAATACTCAATATTTTCAATTAAATAGTCTAGTAGGGTGTAGTGAAACTCATATTCCTTATTAAATAATTTGTTATTACTTAATGACAACCTTTCGGAGTCATTACCCCATTTTCAGGCATAACTGTAGTTTACTATTAAATTTTTATTATTTAGTACTTAATTTTTGCTGATGAACATCATAATATTCAATATTAAGTATTATTGTCGTTTTTTGTATCCTGATATTAATATTACAGTACTACTCTTCTTACTAAGTGTATATACCTGTCAACCATTTTAATGAAAAATGTAATATTTTTTTTTTAATATTTATTTATTGCTATTTACAACTGTACATTATAATACATTGTAATATTAATCACACTAATAGAAGTGAACAAACCAATATATATATATATTTTTGATTATACACAAAATAAAAATAATATACACCTATAAAGTCCCAA
>NW_027114318.1:1079549-1092318 GCF_000696795.3 Halyomorpha halys | reverse complement strand
AATAGATGATTCTTAGGGGTATTTTTCTTAATCTATTAAGGAGTTTAGAAAAACTAGTGACACATCCAATTTGTTTGCTTATCAGTATTTGTCATTAAAACTGCAGTTTCATTATCTAATTATCGAATATAATGTTTTGTTAATATTCTCAATGCTACATTTATGCTAAAAATATATGGGTTCCACCCTTACTCAAGAAAAATACCTTTAGTTAACAAGAATCTTTTTAAAACTTGATTTAGATACCAAAAAATCTTATTATTGAATGTTTTATTACAAACTGTCAACTAGGAGGGGTCCCTTTAAACAAAACAACCTTATAGACACAAATCAAAATAGCAATATAGAGAAGCCTAAAACATAAATATACAAAAATAACCACAATATCAATAATAAAAGCAATTATTAAAAAAAAAAATGACAGATTTTAGCATAGACAATGACAAAATAAAAAAAGAAACTGAATATAACTGCTAATATAGAGTCTAACAGCAATATAAAACATCAATACTACAAAATGAACTATGTACCAGGACTATTTGATCAGATAAAAATGACATTTAAACCATACAAATACAATAACCTAAAATAAGAACTTTACAATAATAATAAGCTATGGCATTATTTGCATAATATGAAGAAAAAAAACAAATTCAAAATATTGCAAATGTAATATAATTTATAAGATCAATAGTCTAAATTGTAAAAGTAATGTGTGACCTCTAGAAAAAAACAAAACAAAAAAAAAACAGATAGCGCAACACATGAGTAATTGCACAAATATTAAAACTGTTAACACAACAGAAACTGGACAACACATAATATAACTTAGAAGTAACTTGAACTTTACGAACCCACAAATAATAGGTAATGCAAATTAAGCAAAACATATAAGAATAAGAGAACCAATCCACACAACAAAGTATATGAAACCAGTAGTAAATTACAAAACACACACCACACAGACATTCTAAATAAATTGGAAATATAAAATAAACTACCATACAGATGAATAATTATTAATTTAACAAACAATTGACAATTAAATCACATTTTAAGTAAAACAAAATTAAAAGAAATTTATAATATACACAATAGAATAGAGGTATAAACATTAGTAACATGGAAGAATAGGTAATCGGACATTATGGTAAGGAGAAGGTGGTTGGGGCTGTGGTCTGTGTTAACACTAATAAGGGAATACGCTAACATAAAATAATCCAATAAGATAAAGTAAGTTAATAATAAAATAAGTTAACTAAAAATGAAATAAGTTTTACTTGTTATAGTCCATTTCTACTCCATAGATTGCACCTCCGACTATTATTTCCTTTCGTAATTGGATATAATTGCTAATCCCTGGGAGTTTTGTTAACAATAAAAATAGAAAAGACTCTCTTACCTTTTAACAGAACAAAATATATTTTTATGAATTTTTTGAATATATGGAAGACAACATTGATTTTGCAATTAATATATCAAAAAACTTAGTAAGGAGCTGTAATAAAAATATCAAGAAGTACAGTAAAACTAGATAATATTAAATATTATGATGTTCATCAGCAAAAATCAATGAAAAAGTTATAAATAATAAATAAAATCAATAAAATTAAAACATACTAAAGAAAATCATAGTAAATGCCTGAAGATGGCAAATGATCCCGGGAACATAGTCATTAAATAATAACATTCTTAATAAAATAATTTAATAAGGAAGATGGGTTTTGCACACTCAACTAAATAACATAAAAAATATTCCAGTCATAAGTATCCAATTAAAAAGAAAACGATTACATATTTTTAAGTACAAAAGATAATTGATTACAAATTATATAATATTTTAGAGTTGGATTTAATAAATTTCAAAATTACTCATAATTTTCAAATTTGATGTAATTGATTACAAAAGTAATCATAATTGTTGAATATGTTTATACTTTATTACACTTTGTACTCAGTACTCTTACATTTTTTACTCAAAAGAAATACTATAGCCAAACTCTGGTAATAATACAAGGTGATATTATAAATTTCAACAGTAGTGTTTAATGTGAATGATGATTATTATGAATACCATTGAAAACTGCATGTTTACCTGGATATGGAACAGTGACCCCGAAAAGTTCTAACTAGTTTGTTAATATTTTCAACAAAAAATAAAATGAGATGTAACTAATGGTTTCAATTATAAAAATAACAACAATAATTTACCAGATATTGCTTAATATAATAATGTCAATAAAGAACTACAATCAATTATGATAAGAACATTAACCAATTTATTGAATGTATTTACATACCAAGAGATTTAAGACCTTCTCAAGGAGGCCCTCAGATACAGGGTTTTTCTGTGGAAGCCCTCATACACACGAGCAAACCGATCGGACCTGTGATGCCGGACACCCCTTGGACTCAACCCCATTCCATCGATCATCAGCGACAACAGCTCAGAGCACTTTCTCCAATTTCTTTGATTACACCCACATTTGCATTTGATTTCAATGAAAGCAGCTGCATCTCTCGGGTAGAATGTACCACGAGTTATTTTCAAAGAAAACTGAGGCAAATCATACGTTTCTCCCTCAAATTGGAATATTGACATAGCTCTGAAACTTTGTTGGAATAAAACCCGTCCGTAAGATGCACCGGAATGGAAGCGGGCCCCAACAGTTTCAATAGCGACGATTCTAGACCCAGGGCGGTTATCCCTCACCAGGGTGTAGTGCCACTGGGGATGCCTTCGGGACCTATAGTTGAGCCCACGAATCCGGAATTGTTGGAAATTCTTGATAGCCCCAATCGATAACAAATAATTTTCAACTCGCAACATCGCCTCCTCTATGGTCTCACGTTCACGACACTTGATTTCTCTAACAGTAGCCAAAAGCATGATGAGATCGCAAGAAAGACGGATAACTGTAAGCTAGCAAGCGACTGAGCAAGAACTGATAGTGAGAACAACGCCTTCTTCCGTACCAAGAGTGCCAACAAACTATCCCTCCAGATAAATATACCACACTTTTAATGCAGTTCAAGAAATCAATAATTTTACCCAAATTTTTTGACAAACATTCTTCAAATTGCATTTTTTTTTATTGAAAATTTTATTTACGAATATTTCTTTAATAATGCTCTGATTAAATCAAGTTAAAACATGATGACACTTCAGATTAAATTTGTTTAAAAATTTTAGAGCTATATTAAGACATAATAATATTATATATAGTTATATTTGATTAGTGTGTATACATAATTTTAATAATTAGAAATTATGATATTCTAATGATTTGAAGTGTGAAGTGTGTTATTTTTTTTGTGTTCCCCTAATTCATACTTTAGCACAATCGAATCAGCTATTTGGGAAACACTGCATCTTTAATGATGTAAACTTTGTAAAGACATTAATAAAGCTCGCATTCATTCTTTTTGTATTTTAATGAATGCATGTTTGTTTTAAGAGAAAAGAAAATGCTTTGAATTAGTTTAACGTCCTGATAAAATCAATAAACTACATCGGAGATGTGTTGTTTCTCGATTAACTAAAGTAATAAATAGTAATGTGCAATTAATAGGGATAAGTAATGGTAAGGAATATTATTATAGTAAAAACAAAAACACATTGATTTGTGTGCAATGCAAACAAACATAGCTTTACAACACAACTGACAATCCACGTTTATTGTTTTCATAATTTTTCACTAAACTCCTTCATTATCTTAATCAATGGTTACCCAGTCATAAGTTTTGACGTGAAACTCATGGACTGTATAGAAATATAGATTTGAGATCACTGACTTTTTTCATGTTTGTTAAAATATATCACCTCCACGAAACTCAAAATGTAGCGAATTAGTTCATTTTCCCTTGGGATACATCTAGCTTGATTTTTGTGTCGAATGAAAACCATGCAGCACAACAGCATTGGGTTGCTATACGCACAACACACTGAATCTAGTTGGACCATTGCTTATCAATCTTATATTACATAGGCATGAAGATTAAATATTAAAATACATAATAGTATTCCATGATTATTTTTCTTATTACTTTAGTTATTTAATGTTTTTCCTTTTCTACATTTTCATTTTTTTTTTGGTCATGCTTTCTACTTTTTTTTTTTTTTTTTTATAAAATTATACATTATTTTTTTGGCTTCTATTACTAACCCATATATCTAAATCTAGTTCTCTCTTAGCATAATAGTAAAGATTCTAAACATTTACGTATATACAAATCCTATAAGTCATGCACAATTATAGTTAATGAAAATCTAAAAAAAATATGAATATTAAAAAGTTAATAAATATGGAATTGTAAAAAGTAATTATTTTTTAAAAATATATACACAATCTATGCAAGATGTGCATGCTTTCCACTGTCATCACCATTCTCATATGTCTCATATGCATGTGATGGTGAATGATTCCCAGGGAGTCCAGGATTATATTCTCTGCCATTTTTGCTACGTCCTTGATATCAACACAGAGTTCCTCCATGAAGCTCCTTGTTGTGCTTGATGTACGTAGTTCCGCGAGCTCCGAACCAGAGGCATCTCACGTTGAAGTCTTTTTCCCCGAAGCCCTCACGAAACATTTTCTTAAAGGAAGAGATACATTTATTATATATTTCTTTCTTTCCCCCTTCTACTCCATTTGGCTGGTCATGAATGAATGCTGAGTTACCTGTCTCAGGGAGAGCGACGATATCAACATATCGCGTGGATCCATCCGTGTCTATACAGTATAGCTCGTCGAAGCAGAAAAAAATCCTTTCTTTAAGGAGCTTCATCAACTCATGGTCTGTGGGGTCAGCGTGTTACGAAATGGGGCATTTTCCGAACATATAGCTGGTGTTTCAGGCTCTCTGTTGCATTTACGACAAAGGGACCCAAGTTCTCCAACCTATCCGCTGACACCTGAGTCTCATCGCTGGAGTGCATAATTGATTTTTAATTTCAGACCAGTGGACCATTTAGAACTCATAAGAGTCTATTTCTCATAGATTAACTTATTTGCTTTTGGCCATTTCTACATCAATTTCATTAGATGAGGCAGTGACCGATGTTGGCCATTTTTTCAATATAAGAACAACATTTTACAAGTTTGTTTAGTTCTTAGTGTTGACAATTTCGGTGTGAGCTGTTAGAAGTAGCGGCACTCTTTTTATACAGCAAGAAAGCAATAGTCCCACTAGCGCTGGACCCTCTGATTCGCATGTTTGAAAAAATAAAACGAATTAAGAGTGAAGTGAGAAGCACGTTTGTTTCAAGAAAGTATGGGTAGTTTAGCACTGATGTCTGTAGACACTGGTGTACTAGAATAAATGAACTTTTAAGAAATAATTCATGAATTTGGTAATAAATATTAATTAAATAAGTTAAAGGAAGTACCTCTTATAAATGTTTAATTTTCCATTTTAATTTTAAAATATTCAATAAATTAATATTTGTAACTAGCGTGTTTTTTATAACCTAATGTTCAGAAAATAATATGAGGATCCCACCTTTGATTTGGAGTGCCCCATATCAAAAAGTGCCTTGGCATTTCTAAAAAAATATATATAAAATAAATAGAAACAACATCAGTGAACAAGGTTTTTTTGTTGAAAATTTCTATTCCAACGTTCTTGAATATTGTATTATTTATTTTATATATAGTCCGAAATATAAATTATTATGATAATAGATCGTGTGACAATTTGGACTTTTTGCGAAATTTTAATTCGTAATAATAACCATAAATTCTCCTATTTATCACGTTAAAGAAAATCATAAGGTACAACAGCAAAGGTTGGTGTTGCTTACGCAAAAATTAAGTAATGAATTGAATTTGTGGCGGTAGTGAGAAGGGTAGTCTTAGCGCCTCTCCATCTTTATTAATGATCCTGAGAGCTTTCTTTCTCAGCAAGGGAGACCCCCTCCCCTCCTATCGGAATAAAACTCCTTCCTGGCCGTCATAAAACTTTTAAAGGACATCACTCGTGGTTTTTAAATTCGGAAAAGGGCTCTGTGGGGATTACAGGAAAGAAGATAAAGGAGAGAGAAATGGGGAGGCTTCCTAAGAACCGTACGCAATAAAACCACAAAGTGTTTTAAAAATGATTTGGGATGGCCTAAAATCGACGGAAAATTGCTTTAACATTTTTTCTCACATTTCTCAAAGTTATTCTCCTGAAAAGACAAAGTAAATTGGTCAAGTATTCATTATATTGTCATTATAGTTCGAGACACTCATAATTGTTCTGCTATTTGATCTTCGCCTTCTCCTTGAAGTCATATAGGGGTACGAAAAGAGTTTGATAGGAGAATCCGCATCACCGGAATTACTATGCCAATTGTATAAGTCCAAAAATAAATACAAGTATACAAACTACAGTGTACAAGGAAGCACTAATTTTTTTTTTTGTATTGGGACGACTTTTGGTGATATTATAGGAGTTAAAAAGTATAAGCCAGCATTGCACAAGTAAGTGGAATTGTATCAAGTAAAACTATAAAACTAATAGCATCACCTTTACTATGAAACAGTGTTCTGGAGTAAGAAGCAGTTTGCTTTATTTCGATTTAGGAACATGGAAAAATAGTAAAAGCAACATCCTTATTTGTCAGTATTGCATATACGTGGTTTTATATGATATAATGGAAAGAAATGTACATATATGAATGTAAGAATGTATTCTTATCAAAATACATTCTTATATCAAATGCGTTGGTTAGTGAGGTTAGGGGTGTCCGTTGCCACAGTGAGTACTTTCAAGGAGTATAACGTCTAGCGAGTGTCCATTAGAAAAAACAATTTTTTTTTACGAGTAATTAATGTTTCGAAAATTATAGAAATGATTCACAGATGTCAAAAACACGGAAACATCTAGCCCAACTTTTGTATAGTTTCATACAAAAGACACCCCTAACTATATACAATGTTAAAAGAAAATAAATAGATAAAAATAATAATTCTTAATAAAAGAAAAAAGTAGAGTTAATAACAAAAAATAACAACATCTGTAGACCTAAACAAAAAATCTGTCGGCCCCCCTCCTAAGCCGGATTCGAACCAGCGCCGCTGCAGAAACAAGGTTGCCAAGGGTGATGTCTTAACTCCCTCGGCCACAAACGGCCCGTTCCGTGAAGCACTATTTATTTCATGCTATAGTTGTACTGATTGGATTTTTTTACGAATATTTCTGCAAAAAAATGACATGATGGCTGAAGAAAAGTTGTTCCTTATTTCACTAGTTTATCTGTCATTTCACTGGCGTTGATATTGATATAGCTCTGTTGAAACATGAGGTCCAACCTCAGTTTATTTATTTACGTAACCTAACAGATGGAATACTCAATAACAGTAGTGACATCGAGTTTTCAGCTTGAAAACTATAAGCGTAACCAAGCTATAATGTGTGCCATCAGTACCTGAGTCAACAACGCAGAGCAATTGGGCTGTGGAGATCCCTGGGCGGAATTCAATCTTAAGTGAAAGAAAACTGAGTAATAGCGAAACAGTTACACTCACTAATACACACACAAACTATTCCACACATAATTAATTGATAATTTCAATGAATTAAAATCCAGATAATACTCTCTCAACTGATGATGTAACAGCCTAACTTTATTTATTTATTCCCCTTATTCCAACAAGGAGAAAAAGGAGAGGAATCACCATTAATCTTTTCTTGGGGCTGATCACTAAAGAAGAGGATAAATTGAGAGAAGATTGATTTTCTAAGGTTAAAAGTGGTAAAACAAGAGAAGACTGGTCTGTTTGCTCTGTGAGCCCTTATCTTTGCCAAGTCATGGTCTTTTCTTTACTCTCTTTTAGCTCTTTAGTTATTTTTTTCAGTGTTTTCTTGTTGATTAATTAAAAATAATCATTAATAATAATGATTATATAAAAATAAAATTAATATTTATCTATTTTGATTTAATTAATTCGTAATTCTATATTGACATTTTTTTTTAGTGTCACAAGTTTTGTTATGCTCCTCAAGATGTTTGGGTAGAGATTTATATTTCATATAAAATATATTTTAAGAACAGTTCTTATGATAAGTTAATACAGTTATGTTTTAATTAGTCATGTAGACGTCAGTGTTACAAACTTGAGTCTACATACTCATATATCCGAATAGAAGTTCTACCACTTTCCTACAGAACAGTAAAATCACTTATCAGCTCTTATTGTAAGGACAGAACAAGTTATAGACAAAAAGTTCAAGCGGAAGGAAAGAAGTGGGAGAGCCTACTGCATAAGGATAAACGAATCCCCGGCAATCTTAGCAGAGCTGAGAGAGTGGCTTGTTTTCGGGTAGTAACAGGACATGATCTGCTCCAAAAACACCTCCATCGAATTGGCATCGTAGATTCCCCGAAATGTCCTCTATGTAACATGGGAGACATGGATGGAGACCATCTTTTAAGGTGTATTGGTCTAGAAGATGTTGAGCAGGATGCGGACCTACTAAGAGTAAGAGTAAAATTGTATTGGACTGCGAGAGGGAAAATGGCGTAATAGCCCACTTCCTGTGGCGTAGGAAAAAAAAATATATATATATATATCCGAATAGAAGTACAGTGCTTTAGCTTATTTCTAATTTTTTCAACATATCATTATAACCTTCAAATGTTTATTTATAAAGAACAATCTAATACTGTTAGCCTTGTAGTTTATTTTGTTTATTATGCCGACTCGTACTTTCATAATTTTCAACTTTTACAATATCAATAATAATCGTCCACATTATGAAACGAAAAGTATTAGTGTCGGCACTTGGTCGTTTGTATACTTGCATTTATAAACTAATATCATTAGTTTTGATTATGCAACTGGTGTGGTTCCGTTTATTCAAATTTTAATAAAGAAACAAATCTTAACTTTCATGAATACAGAACTCGGAGTTATTTTCGCGGAGAAATTTCACGAATTCGTTAGGAAGAAGCTCAAAGAAATGGGCATTTGACGTTTCAGGATAAGCAAACACATCACAACTACAACTTTACGTTTCGTAACTGACATTAAAATGATTTTTTAAAAAATATCTTTATTGAGATTTACAACTGGACATTTATTACACTGTAAATTTATAATGAAGTGATGCAGGCATATAGAGAAACTACCGATTGGTAGCACTCTAATAACGTTTTTACACTAGAAGGTCTCGAGGCCATCTTCTTTTCAAGCGCCTCGGAGAATTGTCAGGAATGGATGAACTAGTGGGTTTGAGTTCTTAGGGAGTTTATAATGGAAGGAATGATATCTGGTTCGGGCTAGGTCAGTTACATGTGAAATACTAAGGTTTTTATGGATGATTTTATTTTGATTTATTTTATTTTATTTTCGAAGTAAGGAGCATTGAGGATTTTACGAAGTATTTTGAATTGTAAAGATTGGATACGGTTTAGTGGAACCCCAAAGCTCAACTCCGTATACCAAGATTGGCCTTTTTACAGTCATGCAGATCAGTCTTTTGTAATGGATTGGAAGTTTAGGCCATTTGTCCAGTAAGTACAAGTCACTCAACCTTGTGTGAGGATTCTACGTAAGTCGTTGGTCCAGATGTAGTCCAAGGTCAAAAGATAATAGATCTAAATTATTGAAGGAACAATGCATATTCAATAAGTTACTGCCATGATAGTTTTTGAAGTAAAAAAAGTGGCGTATGATGGTTAAATGTTTCCAAAAAAAAAAAACAATTTTTGATTGTTGCTTCTTTTCTAATTATTTTTTTTATTCATTGAAATCTGCAACTGCATTTACAATGGTATGATACAGACATATAATTAAAGGTAATATAAGCTCGGGCCTAATTCTTGAATTTTCAAGACAGAGTTGGGAGGGATTCTTATGTGTTTCATCTCCTTGAGACATTTTAACATGTCATACATCGACTAAAATTCTATAAGTGAATGTCTTAGTAGTATGATAAGCAATGCTATGACGGAGGGTGAAAGAGGCAAGTTTCACGCGGTTTTACAGTTTTAGGCCACTTTTTCACACCTTCGTGAGTTTGAGTGTTAATTTTGTTTTAACTAAAAGATATCAAGATAATAAAAATCTGTGATACAAATTCTAAAAATTATGCTTGGAAATAAACTATTATAGAGGAAATATGTACTGAGCTGTTAGGAGAATAAAAATCAAACAAAAGAGTATGTGCCAATTAACCGACACGAATAAAATTTGCGTTTATCTGTAGATGATACGAATAAAATATATTCTTTTAAATGATTTAGCTATGTAAATGTTGAAACAGATACCTAAAGATAGTTAATGAACCTTTCAATTCATTAGTGGAACCTGGATCGGGAGAAGACAGAACTGAAGGGCGTTCCTCCCCAGCACTTATTTAAAATACATCGAGGCCCCTCATTCTCATGAATATGGATACGTCGATTTGAGGAGGGGCAGTGTTCTACGCCACCACCTCGCAAAAAGTTTTGTCTCCCAAACTTTTACCTCGGCTCTTATTAACATAGAACCGACGGTGGCGATTTATCGATTCTAATGGTCCCTAATTGTTCTTCCATTAAGATTTGCCATCCCTGAATTATAGCAATGTATGTTGGGGGATACTACTAGGTGAATATTTGATAATACGAGAGTAATCCTAGAAGTAAGGTTTCAAATTTTTTTAGTTGTATAAAATTCCATTTATTTTCAACGATAATCGCATTATTTTAGGCTAACACATCATCAAGGACATCTAACACTTGCCTATTATGATAGGAAATCACCCACTTCGATGCATTTATGATGACACAGTGTCAGTTTTATATGTCTTTGTCATACCAGTTCTTGAGATGGCGTAGGATACCATATTTTTCACCTCGCCGTCGGAGTCAAATGTTCCTGCAACTTAAAGAAAAAAGCAGTAGCCACTCAGTTCTTGTGCCAGGGATGAGAAATGAACCACGCTTATTTTGGTACCAGCAGGCATAAAGGAGACTAACAATCGACCTTTATACTCTCGCTCTCTTGTATCAGTTCCAATAGAACGTCACGCCACACCATACCTGTAATCTGAAAGTTAGCACCCAATGGCAACTAAAGTCGAAAGAAAGTTCGGTTCAATGTTTCCTCAAAGACATGGTGGAGAACTGATTTGACGTAGGCTTACAAATACTGTAACCACTTCTTCAAGTGACGATTACGTGGAAAAATAGGCAAATGTTTAAAAAATAAATGGAAATTTATGTTAAATAAAAATAAGACCTTACTTTTCCTACCCTTTTAGATATGACATGTCTACATAGGTGTGTTGTCGAGTTATAAAACTTTTATTTTGTTTCCAGCTTGTTTCCATTAGTAAATAGATAACATTCTAGATTGCTAATAGGACATTTCTTCAAATACATGTTGCAGCTTAGCTTTAATAGTGGCACATCTGACCAAAAAAAAAAATTATATTAATAGTAAGAAAAAAATATTTAAACAGTTTAACCTTCTTTATTAAAACATATTACATGTCCAACGCTTCGGCCGATCCGGCATGATCAAGGACAATCTAATAACATAAAAGTTTTCTTTTTAACTGATTATTAACAGCATCAACACATTAATTATTATAACTTGCTATATTGTGTTTTATAGGCTTATTTTGATTGTAATTGACTTTGGTATAATAGCCTACAAATTTTAATAAATCAATGTGAGGCTGTGATACTAAAATATGCACATTATAATTAATAATATAAAAACTATTTACATCCCACAACTCATCCGCTTCCAAACTTTCAGAACATGCCCTTACACTTAATCATGCTTTTGATTTTGACCATCCCACTATTTTAGCCACTGTTCCTAATTACCAAAAGAGACTCATCTCAGAATCCATTTATATACATCTTGAACCCCTTCCAGTTAACCACAAAATCAATAAAAAACTGTAACTCGCATACATACAGCCATATATTAAACATAATTAAGACTCAATAATTTTACACTCATTTTATTATCATCACCAAACATTTTACTATTATACTTTTTTTTTTTTGTTTTTTCACAGTTTGTTATTTCTTTATCACTTATATTATCTATCGCTGCATTTACTTATATTTATTCATCTATGTTTTATTAACTTCACATTTACTTTGTTTTTGTTTTTGTAAACTTTTATTTCACATGTGTCTATTAACTTATTTCACTTATCATTATCATCACCTATATGGTTAACATTCCATCACATTTTTTCACTTATTTTCTATACTTTATTACTTATTTTTAATCTTTTATGTACTTCTTTCTACATTACACCTTGTACTTTTATATATATTTTTATTTTATTTTGTAAACTTAAATTTTATTTTGAAAATTTTTTAAATTACCCTATTTCACTTTATGTTATTCATGTTACTCCTGTTATCTTTACTATTACTATTATCAGTGTAGAGAAATGATTATTTTCACGATATATAAATACTACAGTTGTTATCATTGTTTATTTATTTTTCTTACTTATTTCTTTGTATTTTTTTATTTATTTTAAACTACTCTTTATTTATTTTTTATTAGTTACTTCTTTTACAATTATTGTTATTATATCCTATATTGTTTTATTTTCTTCAGTATAATCTCCTATTATTAGTAACGATATGTGTCATTCTAATTTTACTTAGTTATTATAGTTATCATTATTATCATGTAATAACTCATGTACTGTATCATTCTGTATTTTTCTCTTATCATTTTTCGTCATATCTTTATCACTACTTCCTGTATACGCGACGTATACACTATTATTCTTTCATGGCGTTTATTTTCTCTCTCTCTCT
>NW_027114318.1:1067340-1069724 GCF_000696795.3 Halyomorpha halys | reverse complement strand
TAATTAATAACGTTAATATTAAGTTATAATTAATGCTGTTATGTGATTAGATCGACCATAATGATGGCCGGATCGGCGTTAGAAATGTAACATGTTTTAATAAAGAAGGTTGAGACTATTTGAATATTTTAGTTATTATTAATAAAACTACCGATTTTGAAAAAGATTATAAAAATTTATAAAAAAATGTATTTTATTTTGTATTAAATGTATTCCACAGATTATTCTGCAGGTTGCAACGGTTACTTCGTGACAGGCCTGAAAGCTTGATAATCTGTGAAGTTTTTGGAACAGTCTGTAGGACGAACCCAGTAGAGACCGGAACCCCATGGTCTATGGTACTCTCTTCAGATTACTTCCAATTCAAAATGATATAGCAAAGCAGCTATAAGTACTCACATTAAAACGAGAGCATGGTATTTGTGTGTTAAGTTGATGCACACAGTCAGAGTGAACGTTCGATAGTCGCGGGAATCCAACTTGAATGACGGACGTCATCGGGTAATCTCAACTCTCCCCGCAACCAGCGAGAAATCATTTAACTTCAGCTTCAGCCCGTTCCAATAATGTCGAGTCAGCAAACTTATATTGGGGACTTAAAACTTCTGCCATTTGTAAGGAAAAACGCTGATGGAAAAAAAAAAAAAAAAAAAAGAAAACGATTGTCTGCATTACTAGGTGACAATAAAATTGAAAAAAAAAACCGAATACAATAATATAGATGTAAACAGAGCCTGCGCGTTTTAACCTTTATAAAATTGATGAATACCTCACTCACATACCGTAGATCACGAAGCAATACCTCAATCCAATTACGGCTATACAACAATAATTCAATATCTTATTTCCGTCAGAGATTTTGAAAATCATAAATCGCAACTAGATCATCCTATTAATCACTGAAAAATAAAGCTTTTAAATAAATCAAACGAATTTTCTTGAGAATTGATTTACAGCACCAAAGAAATTCGGGAGAAACAAGGACTGGAAAATAAGATTTTGTGTACAATTAGGTCTGATTGGACGTGACTAGTCGTAAATTCTGTCCTTATCCGAAGAAAAACATTTTTCCTACTTACATTTAAGTCCACCGTTCTTATGTAGTGCTTGGGGCAGACTAGACATCTCCCTCTCTCTTCTCCCCCAAAATAAATTCCAGACAGATCTGATTGAATTAAAGATGTAGAAACGGATTTATAAGATAAATTTAAATTATTTGAACTTAACATTCGTCTAGTCAAGTATAATATAGTTTTTATGAACAAGATGGTAATCGGCATATTAGGTTAAAAGGAGAAACCGTTCACTTTACTTTCGAGAATTATAGTCTGTTGCATGTTTTACTTCCTGGGACTTCGAAAGATGGTAGAAAATAGTTGGATGAGTGTTATGTGTAACATAAAGCTGATTATTGAGAATAATAAAAAACAAAAGAACTAATGAAAAGACAAATTGGCGATGTTATTATTCATCGTTATTATTCACAATCCTTCAATACTTATAACGTTGTAAATATTTAGGGGTGTCTTTTGCACAAGACTATATATCTCTGTGCGGGTTCAAGACGAGCTTTCTCGTTCCATTACACTGACATGCGAAGTGCCACAGGGCGCAGTTCAATCGTTTTATTTTCAAAAGCCTCTTTATTGATAAAAATATAAATACAATACGGATTATATCATAATATATAATACATTTGTTTGTTTACAATTTTCTTGTTTTGCCTTACGGCATTATAAGATTGGCAAGAACATAGTCCGCTGAAGGCGGTTTTTACATTTTGTGGCTTCAGTTCTATCGCCAGTGCTGTTTTCAATTTATACCGCTGATGTGGTTGGTGAACATTACAGATAGGCTACAGTCGCCGCCTATGCCGACGACATCGCCATCTACATCAGCAGTATGAACCCAAAACATGCACTAGAGCGGGCCGGAGCAGTCTAAGACCTAAGGAAATTGTCCGACGACTGGGCAGTCTCAACATCTTTAAGAACCCAGCTAAGACAGACTGCGTCGTGTTCGCTCAGTAACAACACAAGCGATCGACTCTCCCGAAGTCGTTCAAGCTGGACAACACCATAATCTCTCCTTCAAACTCCATAGTATATCTGGGTGTGAAGATGGACCCCATCTCAAGTTCTCCACCTACATCTACCAGAAAACGAAAACTGTAAGAAGGCGGTCTTACAGACTGAACCACTTCCTCACATCACACTGATCCTTGGTGTACGGAGGGCTATCTGCAGGACTAGAGTTGAGACTGAAGAGACTCATGAATTGTTTTGTAAGATTTATCTTTGGGTTCCCTAGGCGCTCTCAAGTCTCCCGCTGGTATTCCGAGTTGAAGTGGCTCTATCCAACCTCCCGAAGGCAATACCTCCTTG
>NW_027114318.1:1058478-1066929 GCF_000696795.3 Halyomorpha halys | reverse complement strand
CTATATGAACCATGTAATTATTCTTAGGGGACATATGTCCCAGAATAAAGTTATTTTTTCATTTCATTTCATTTCATCATCAGCGCTCTCTCTGCGGCTTAAACTGCAGGTATACAAGAGCATCCTGAGAGCGGCGCTTCTATACGGAGCACCTCTTCACCTACCTCTCCGACGGCACGCAGCACCACCTTCAGGTTTTCCAGGACAGTATGCTGCGGAGGATGGTCCACACTACATCGTGGAAGAAGAAGACGCCTCCGGAACTCCATAAACTCCTAGATCTACCCACAGTAACAGAGTCTCTTGTTCGGAGGCATGTCATGTTCTCTGACTCCCTCAAATCTCTGACCAATCCACTCTTCTAATCATTAACACCAGCGCCCCCTTCAGTGCGCTGGCAGGACCTACACCCCCGTAACCAATGATATATCAACCAGTGAAAGAAGACACTTATTTAGTTTTTAGTTTTAGTTAAGTTTTTTAGTATATAGAGGTAACTCAGCAAACGAACTGCGCCCCAGCACCTCGTCTACTAAGCACTTGTATAATTTCAAAAAAATATACTATGTCAACCTGTCCCTAGAATGGTGCACTGCTCCAGTAAAAGAATAAATGTCTTAATGGATATATAATTGTAAATTAATAATTTAATTTCTATTGGGGCTAAGAAAAAAAAAAAAAGACTATACCTCCATAATAAATTGTTAAACAAAAAAAAAAACCTGCTTGACTAATCATGTAAGGCCCACAAGGCCGATAAATTAATAAAAAAATTCTTCAGCATGCGATCGACTCCCAGAAAAAAAAATTGACCAATTAACAACTATATACTTAATTTTTAAATTAAAAGTTTCTTAAATGAGTTCAGGATTTAGTTTATTATAAATTCGCTAACGATAAAAAAGTATGAATTTCATTAAGGATGTTGTATTTAGTACGAAAAGTAAATGTATAATTCTTAAATTACTCAGAGTTCTGCCCGTTCTTGCGTTGAATTAGCAATGAAAGGACGAAGAGAAGTTACTCAATGAAAAGCAGAGGAAACTGCCAATTTGGACAAGGTTCGAATTAGCTGTCTTGGAAAACTGGTAGAAAGTAGACATATTTTTCTCCTCTTTCTTGTATCCACGTGACAAGACATTTCCAACTCGCAACTTGTGATAGTCCTGGTGTCAAAAGAAAGATAATGTTCTCGAACTTTATTTGGTCCAACATTTTCGGATCCAGTCGAGGAAAATTATTGTTAAGACAAGGAAAAGGAGGAAAAAAAATTCGAGGAAATATGGAATAGACTCGTTTACAAACAATAGGGTTTTAGAAAAAACATATCAGAAAAAAACAACTTTATGGTTATCTGACAAAAGTTTTAAAAATATTAATAAATTATATTTATATAAAAGGTTTCCTTAGCTAACAATGAAAGAAAGGAGTTCCCTTAAAAAAAAAATAATAAAAATAGATATGTGACTGATTGTAAGTAATTTTATTTATGCAACCTATATATTTTTAAGACGTTTATGCAGAATAAAAATGGCGTACTAATACGTTACTAAGACAGATACTTTTCATATTTCATATATTAGTAGCTGGTGATAGTAACATCAGCTACTAATATAAAATAAATAGTGTGTCTTTTATCGATATTCAATTTAAAATCTATAAACGAAAAATCGATTTCTCGCCATGATCCTCATTTTTTTTTCATTATGCACTCTTCGCCTAGAAGATGACCGATGAAGAGGGCCAAAACGTCTGATAGCTTTATACTATTTTCTTGAAATTTTGACCGCAACTCTGACAGTCTTCGCTTCAACTACTACTGTAAACTATTTCAAATATAGCAACAAAATAAATGTCCATTCTCTGAGTAAACTATGAATACATAAGATATTAGTAGACAGAAATGGCGGAGGGGAACACCTGTAGACAATAGCCAGCTGATAAGATGAGAGGCGCGGGTGCGGCTTGCGGTTTGCCGGCTACTTCCCCTCGATTAGCTGCGGTCTCGACCCCCTCTACCTCTTACCCCTCATGGCGACAACATTGATAACCACCCTCACTTTTTACAGTATAACTCACACCGATAAGGATACCACTTCTTTGTATGTAGTGATAATGACGGATTTTTTAAAAATGTTTTTCGGAAAGCTTGAAACAATATACTCGTATTTTAATAAAAAAAATAAAATGGAGGGCAGGAACGGGAGCGAAATATTCAAACGTTTCTCAATTTGTAATTACAGAATTGATTCTTTGAAAATTCTATGATTAAGTTATAATTGGAAGATTCCTTGAGTCTCTCAAAAAGTAATAAATCATTAACAAATCAACGCCTGGCCAATTCAATTGTATGCAAACTAGAATAGCACATCTCACATGAAAAATAAACAAATAGAATCATAAAAAAACTTAAAAACAGTTTGATTGTAATCAATTCTAGTCTTTCCGCTGGGAAATGATAAGTAAAGGATTAAGGAGTTTCCTGGGACCTAACCTATCTTCAATACTTACAAAAAGACCTCACCTTCGGTTAGATGTAAAGATTTACGTTTTTTCGAATCAAAATTCTAACCAAAATGAGTTCAAAGGGGGACTAAAATTCCTCATTAATATGCACTTACTAAATTAAAATACACAGTTAATAGAAATTAAGATTAAAAATTTTATATTTGAATTATACAACATAATAGCGCATTTTTGCCACGTTTGGACTCAATTTCGTAAGAAATTAATATTGAATTAAAAATAAACTTTAAAAAAAAAACTCCGTGGTAGACTTACTTATCTGACTTTTCAAACGGACACTTATAGCAAAGAGGTTAGTCGATGTACGACATGTCACAATCTCACAAAAGGAGACCGTAACGTGCAAAAAAAAAATCGTAAAATAGACTTACCACCTCATCGAGTTGCAAAAAACCATATTATGAAATATCGAATACACGGAATTACACAATTTATTTTGCAATGGATAAATCAATGGGAGCTGACTAACTCGCTTGTTACTCAAAGACTGACTTTTATTTTATTTTTGTTTTCTGACCTCCTAGAAAAAATAAGAAACAAATTAAATATATACAAAGAATGACATGAATGTATATACGCAGGCAAAATAATACATCTTGGTTTGCCAGTGTGGCATTATAAGATAAACTGGGATAAGCCGGGTCCGCTGAAGGCGGTGTCATCGATGACGGCATCTCGGAGTCTGCCGTGAGCGTACTAGGAATAGGGAGGGGCTATTCCGGCTGGCTGACTTTTATTGTGTTCCATACCTCTATATATACATCTTCGATCAGCTGATCTTCTCGATCTCCTGACATTAAAATAACAGCAGACTAAGAGTCTAACTCCCCCCCCCCCCACCTTTTTATGAACAATCCTCGTAAACTTCAACTATACAATAAATTAATATAAAATACAACAATAACTATTTACAATAAAGTATATACAATAAACAAAACAAAAGATTGACACTCCTCATAAACTCTATTACAAACTAAAAGTAAAGGAAAATAAAAATAAAATCATGAATATATACAAAAAAAAATGCAACATAATTTATTCAGTACATACGTTATAATCAAAGATAAATTAAATCACTACTTAAGAAAACATAACACAACAGGTAAGAGATGAGGGCACTCCGAATTACTCTTGCGCAGGTGTTTCTGTTAGTGGGACTTTAAGTTGTTGAATATGAACTGTCCTGCGCTTTTTGGGTTCTCTAATACCCTCAATAGTTACAAAATTATGTTCTTTTACTATTATCACCCTGAATGGTCCCTCGTATCATTGTATCTCCTTACCTCTGTTTGATCTCCAGGTTATGGAGCGTTTTTGAGATCAAACGGCATCCTTATAAACTCATAGTGACCCCTCTCAAAAGTGAATGCCGTCTTATGTTGATCATTAGGGAATATTTTAATTTGATGATACCCATCATTCAAGTCCAGTGTGCTGAATACCGCCGCCCCGCTTGGCCTGTTCAAAATGTCTTCGAATCTGGGGATCGGATATTTCTCATCTATTGTATTTTCATTAAGCTTCCGCTAGTCTATCACGACCCTGTATTTCTCGGTATTTTCGCATGGCGTGATCTTCTTTTTCACCGCCCACAGTACAGAGACGTACTGTCAATCTTCCATCTTCCCTAGCAGGTCACACCCCACAATTACTTTATATTCCCTCGGCATAGTCTTTGCAATATGTACTTTCAAGATACACTTACTAAATCTCTAATGGTTCAAACCTATTTCCACCTCCCCCTCTACCTCACAAGTCACTACCCACTAATCACCCAGGGTGATTAACCTACAGTGACTTACCTCACTCCACTACACAACTTCTCCACAGCTTCTGGACACATGATAGTACTGGAACTACCGGTGTCTACCAGACACCTCACTCCTGCATCTCTATTATTGGCAAACGGCCGTGTTCTCCTCTGATATGGTTGATCTCCAACGTGCGGTAGCCCCTCTATGGGTACGCTCCTCAGAACTCTCCTCGTGTTTTAGCTGCTTCTCCTTTTCGTCTGCATGTCTTCATCTTGTCTTGTTGGCTATCCTCTTGCTCATAGTCTCCTGCTTCAGTTTCTGTCCCTGAGGTCTCAAACATTTCCGTTGCTTCACTCATGAATCCGTTCGTCCTTCGAAATATTTCCCTGCTCCATAATCTCAGTGCATTGACCTCCATCGGTTCAGGCACATTTTGCTGCCTCCGCCTATACATATAGGGACACTGTCGAACAATATGTCTCTCTGTCCTACATTCTAATTCAATGCGGGAGCTACCATTGTGTTACCAGGTGTCCAGTTTTACCACCCCCATGGCACTTGCGGTTCTTCCGCGGAACATTGTTTCTGGATTTAGCTTAGCTCCTTCTATTTTCTGTGGTACTAGCTCTCCTCCATGGGTTTGGCATGTTTCTTGGCCGATGATATTCCATCCGAGTCCACCCCGGCTCCTCTACTTCCATTTGGGCCTCCACCTCTCTAGTGCTTGTATCTATGAAATCTTGAGCAATTTCCACAAACGAGCCCCACTTGCAAATCCCTCCTTGTTTCCCAGCTCTTTTGCAAATTGAATTCTTAGTACCCTGGACAGGAATTGAGTCCGACCCTGTACCTGAATTGTTTCCATCATTTCACTTGGTTTATTAGCGATTCTGTTGTAGCGTGTCAAGTGTTCCGCGGCATACTGCCCACTAGACTATTTCGATTTCTTTGTCTCTCGGATCATCATGAATATGTCTTCCTCTGGGGCCCACCGTCCTCCTCCGAACGCCTTCTTTAATCTCTTCGGTAACTCTCCAAGGGCTCTCTTCGTCCGCCTGAATCTGATTGAGGATGCTCCTCTTCACTCTACAGACGACCGCCGCTTTTAGTGCCTCCGCATCTTCACTATTGAGAAGATGTTCGATAGACTTTGCTTCGATTCGGCTTATTAGTTGGTCACCCCCTTTTATAAAGTAGCTCGGTTCTCTCGTTTCCCCCGTAAACCGTTCCATGTCAGAAAAGCCTTCCTCAAGTTGCAGTGCGTACTTTGATCCACTCTAGTGCTGTTGCGTGTGCTTCTGCAAGATAGATTAGTAGTGGAGGAAACTCTAGGGGTGGAGGATTCCCCTCTGTGGGAGGTACGTTCTCGTGTTGAGAACATCTCTTTATATACGTTCGATCTGATGATCTACTCAGTCAGCTGACATAGAAGTAACAGCTGACTGTACGATATATATTTATGGGGAATGATAAAAATTGGGACAATTGTATATATAAAATTGTGATCAAACAGGGGTAAGGAGATACAGCGATACGAGGGACCATTCAGTGTGATAATAATAAGAGAACATATTGTTGTTACTATTGAGAGTATTAGAGAACCCAAAAAGCGCAGGACCGTTCATATTGAACAAGTCCCACAAACCGAAACACCTGCGCAAGAGTATTTATTTAAGTGTTTCGACCACTAGGGTCATTTACACTGAATTTACAAAGTTAGTACATTACTATTGACATATTTACAAAGTTACAAAGTGAGAAAGTTACCTATAATTACAAAGTGAGAAAGTTAAAAATTAACAATTACTGGTACAAGTTACATTACATTACAATTTACAAATTTACAATTACAATTACTATTACTATTACAAGTTACATTACATTACAATTTACAATTACAATTACAATTAGTTAGACTATATGTGATCATAAATATTAATGATTTTTAGAAAGTGAAAAAGTTTTGTTATTGTTGTGGAATCTTCGCTCAATATCTCCTGTAAATCTGAAGAGAACCGATGTGGTTCGTGAGCAATACATTCATTGAGAATATGCCTAACGGTGAGATCGTTTCCACAGTAGCGATTCCACACGTCGGTGCATTTTCTTTTTTCATGAGATGACCGTGTGTGAGTCGAGTATGGCCTATCCGAAGACGTGTTAATACCACATCTCTCCGTAGCAGATTCAAGTTTCTGATTGGACGTTTCACTGTCTGTTGGACCATTCTTAACTTGTCTCTCATGGTGAACCATTCATCATGCCACTCTTGCCATCCAATATCTTTTATCCATGAAATAACATCTTTGCATATTGATGCTTTCTATTCCACTGATAGCTATGTTGAAGAGGATAGGGCTTAGAACACTGCCCTGAGGAACACCATTTGCCTGGCGAAAATTTCGGGAGAAGGAGTTTCCGCATTGAACATTAAACGATTGGTAATTTAAAAATAGTTTAATAAAATTCCAGATTGGACCTTGAATGCCGATTTCTTAGAGTTTCTTTAAAATAATATTATGTTTAGTGGAGTTAAAACCGTTCTCAATGCCTAGGAAAACTGCAAGTAGGTGTTGTTTGTTTTTAAAAGCACGGAGTACATCGGATTCCAGTTTGGTGATATTATCAAGCGTACTTCTTCCTTTCCTAAAACCGCTTAGCCATTCGGGAAGTACATTTTTATTTTCTATGTACCATTGTAATCTTGTTGAGACCATCCTTTCTAGTAATTTGCACATAGTGTTTGTTAAAGCAATGGGACTATAGTTATCCGATAGATTTTTCGACTTTCCTTTTTTAACTATTGGTATTATTATAAACGTTTGCCAGTAGCGATGTCCTCAGGATCTGTAACTGGTCCCGTTGGTGTTAACAATAAATTTATTGGGGAAAAACTTTTCCGTCCTTCAATTCTTTTAACAGCATTCCAAACGTCGCAAGTGGTGTTAAGTGTAATTTTTGATACATAATTTTGTCAACACTTTCGTTTGCTTTGTTTTATAACGTAGCGTGCGTGCTTTCTGGCAGTTATATAATATTCCAAGTGGTTTGAGCTTTTTTTTAAATCTTCATAGTGCCCGTTTTCTATTTTTCTATTCTACTTTGGAACATTCGTTCGACCACCATGGAACCGTTATTTTACTATGTACGTTATTACTTTTTGGAATTGCAGTACGGGCTGCATTTTGAATACTATCAATGATGGATTGGAATTGAGAAATGATGTTTTGATCTAATAATGAATTATCAGGAATATTTGCCAATTTAGAAAAAAGTTCCCAATCGGCTTCCTTAATAATCCATCGTCTATTCGACGTCGAGGAGGGAATCCTATCGAGCGGTTTTATGACTATAGGATAATGATCACTGCCATATGTATCATCCAGAACTCGCCATTCAAATCTAGGCGATATGGATGGAGATGATATTGAGAGATCTATGCATGATTGTAGGCCTGTCCTGGGGCAGATGTACGTATGTGAGTGGTCATTAAGAATTTTGAGGTTTTTATCATCTATAATTTTATTTATGATTTTACCGGAGTTGTCTGTGCGTGTAGAACCCCACAGAGGGCAATGGCTGTTGAAATCGCCCAGCAATAGAACAGGGTTTGGGAGCTCTTGGAGTAAGCTATTGATTGTTTCAATGTCGAAGCGTTCTGTTGGGGGAAGGTAAAGACAGCAAATGGTTACTGAGGTAGTTCTATAAACTCTAACAGCTACGGCTTGTAGAGTTGATTTGATAGGAATAGGGGATGATGGTATTTCATTGTTTATCATGATACAGACTCCCCCAGAAGCTTTTAAACCACCGATATAGTCTTTACGAAAGATTTCTAAGTTACGAATTTTATGATCATGATCGGGTAATAGGTGAGTTTCTTGTAAAAAAATGACTTTGGCGTTATGATCCCTTATTATTAATTCTAAATCTCCTTTATGTAACGGAAAACGTCTTATATTCCATTGTAAGATGGACACATAGTAGAGAGAAAATGGGGGAGCTGGGGCGTCGATTTGGGCAGCCAATCAGAAGCCAGCATTTTGATGACGTCACACATGGCGGGAGATTTGAATTCAAATATTCGGCTCGACCCACCCTTAACCACCCACGTGGTCTGTCACGTGGTCTATCACGTGATCATTAGGCAGCCAATGGGAGGCCAGTATTT
>NW_027114318.1:1055259-1057943 GCF_000696795.3 Halyomorpha halys | reverse complement strand
AATCTCCCGCCATGTGTGACGTCATCAAAATGCTGGCTTCTGATTGGCTGCCCAAATCGACGCCCCAGCTCCCCCATTTTCTCTCTACTACACATAGAATATTTATAGGCACATATTTCACTTCTGAATGACATTATAGGAATCATGACACATGTTACATTAATTGTATTAACTAAATCAGACATACGATAGACAGAACTTGGAATAATGTATGTATAAATAATGGATTTGGAAAAGTACTACAAGGTGAAAATGCCGAAATTATAAATGATGAGATCTATCTAGTTTATTTTACTATTTTACCTTTTCTCTTATTTTGATGTGGCGTATGTACTTTTTTGTCAGAAAGGGCTGTTATTTTTGTGGTTAGTGACGGACTGCTTATTTTTTCTGGAATTGTCACTATAGATTTAGATTTTACGGAATTATACTTTGAGTTATTATCGTTTTCATTTAACTGTTCTATACTTTCTAAAAAACATTGGTTAGTTACATCCAAGTTACTAAGTTCTGATGGAGTGCTTGAGGGAGACAAAATTGTTGCTTTGAGAATTTGTCTAAAACTTTCAGTCTCATATTCAGTGGTATTTGTCTGCTTTGCTAGCTCTAGTTCGGTTGATTCTTGGTTAGTAAGTGTTTGATCTATTGGAATACAGGTAGATTGGACATTTTTACTGTTCATGTTTTCTTCTAACAGCTTAATTCCGTCGACCAATGACTCGATAATGTTGGTTAATTTTTCAATGTGAGTGTGTAATGTGTTATTGTTAGAAGATGTTGCTGTGACTTGAGAATATGTAGTCGTGGGAAGGTTAGGTTGCATGTTATTATATTTTCTTAAGGCAATTTTGTATGAGACGCGATCGATTACTTTTATCTTTTGAATTTCTTTTTCTTTTAAAAAAGATTTGCAAGAACGTGACCAAGCTGGATGTTTTTCAGTGCAATTTCTACATTTTACTTCATTCATACATTCACCTTCGTGAGAAGGAAGGCTACATTTCCCACAAATATGTTTCTGACAGTCAACAGAAAAATGGTTGCATAGCATTTGAAATACTGAACTGGATTGGGAATGTAGGACCTGACTTTAATGTTAATAAAATAAAGTTTAATATTACCTGGAAGGTCTGGACTGGCAAAGGTTAAGACCCACAAGTGCGTTGGAATTTTTGTTCCGTTGTTGTACCTAACTTCTTGAAGATGCGCTTCACACCTTTGTCTAGTAGTTCGTTCTGGACTTCCTGTTCCGAGCAGGTGCTGATTTCTGGACAGAAAATTAAGCCCTTGGAGTAGTTTAGCGAACGATGCAAGGTTAGCCTAACAGCGGATTGGTCATAAGTTTTTATATTAGATAAATTGACATAATCTTTTTCAGAGTCTATCTCCAGTATCAGTTTCCCATTTCTGGAGAAAGAGATTTTGGAGTGTGATGCGTAGCTTTTTACAAACTTACATACCTTGTAAGGACTGAAGTCAGTAAATTTCTTATCTTCTTCTTCGAAACTCAATTCAACGTACTTTCTGGTCCATGGTGATACATTCTGGTTCCTGGGACCAATGCCGTTGTCAGGAGGTTTCAGTTTGATTGATTCAGCCATTCTTAGCCGAAATGATGTAGATATTGGCTATGAAACATTAAAGGCGCTCGTTAACCTTCGGGTAACTTCGGCCCGAGAGAACCCGAATACGCACGAAGCTCCGAATTCCTTCTGCAGCACGTGGTCACCTTTTAACTTATGGTATTCTCCCGTAGTCAACGTCAAGACACAAAAGTTTTCACTATATCTCTTCCTAGGATCTACTAGAACTGCTACACCACAAAGGATTCTATTAATAATCACTTTAAGCCTGATGATATCAACGCAAACGAGAACTAACCTATAACGTGTCCGAGTTCCCTGTGTAGCACGTGGTCATCCGTCACCTCTCTATATTCTCTCGTATTCTTCGTAAAAACACAAATGTTTTGCTATAATTCATCTTAGGATCTTTTGGATCTGACACGCCACAAAATGTTCTGTTAATAATCACTTTGAGACTGATAATATCAACACACACGAGAGACTAACTTAATTGTATAAATTCATGATTTTATATTTGTTTTGCTTTACTTTTAGTTTGTAAGAAGAGTATATGAGGAGTGTCAATCTTTTGTTTTGTTTATTGTATATACTTTATTGCAAATAGTTATTGTTGTATTTTATATTAATTTATTGTATAGTTGAAGTTTACAAGGATTGTTCGTAAACTGGTGGGAGGGAGTTACAGCCTTAGTCAGCTGTTACTTCGATGTCAGCTGACTGAGGAGATCAGCTGATCGAATGTATATAAAGAGCTGTACCGAACCCAATAAAGCCAGTCCCCACCAGCCGGAATGTCCCTCACATTCTTTGTAAGCCCCCGGCTATAGAGCCACAAAATGTATAAACCGCCTTCAGCGGACCATGTTTTGTTGATCTTATAATGCCGTAAGGCAAAACAAGAAAAACTGTATATTGTATTGTATATTATTTCTATTTTAATCTATAATCCGTATTGTATATACATATTTATCAATAAAAGAGGTTTTGAAAATTAAAAAAAAAAAAAAATAAAGCCAGTATGTTACAGCAGTTCAAACGTGTTACATCTTATTCCTTCTTCTCTTTTTTGACATTTTGCTTTCGCTGATACTTAACTTA
>NW_027114318.1:1054015-1055089 GCF_000696795.3 Halyomorpha halys | reverse complement strand
TATATATATAAAGCTAGTATATTGGCTCTAAATTGAACCAGGAATACTCTCCTATGTGCAATGTTACTCCAATAACTTCTTTAAACCTACAATAAATCAGTTTTAAAAATATTCTAGTTATTAATTATAAAACTGGTCCTTTAGGATGAATATAATAAACATAAATTTGTATTTAAACGTGACCCAAATTATGTTTAAAAAAATATACATGTTTGACTTATATAAAATTCAATGTACTCTACATTGTTCTAATACTACACATTTTGCTGTTCCGTAATGAAGAATGAAAATAAATATATAATTGTATTACTAATATCATTTAGATTTATCATCTCGAAGTATTTCTTTTACCATGTTGTTTACTTATTTAGACCCTACAAAATAAGAGTTTATTTGGAAAAAAATAATAAATTTACGGTATAATTTATTTTAAAAAATAAAATTTTTCTATTTTCTGACAATTTTTTTTTACCTTTCCAAGATTAAGTAAAATAAAGATAATTTTAATTTGTTAACATTAATAAATGGCGTTTTAGAACTTATTCCTATTAATTATTGATAAGATTATAACATATATATTTATATATATATGTCACACCCTCCAGCAAGCCTAGAGGACCTCTCTCATTGTTGGTCAGCAAGTCCTTCGGACTTAGTGAGGACTTCCAAAGAAGTTTCACCGACCATCCCCACGTCCGTATGGATGTGGAACCATAGTGAGATAATTAATATACTACTTCCTGCCATTGCACTGTAGGTGGCAATGGTGTAAATGTCTGGAAGAGGAGATTGGTAAAAAATAGTAGGAGATCAAACAATTCGGCAACTTCCATCTAATGACCGGAGGGACCCAGCACTGTGAGCACCAGCGATCATTAGACGGAAGCCTGTCGAATAGTTTGATCTCCTCCAATTTCTAACCAGTCCTCTCTTCCAGACCTTTACACCAGCGCTACCACCAATGCAATCGCAGGGAGTAGGCTACCTCTCTTTCTTTCACGATAGAAATATAAAAGTGCCTTGATTTCCATAGTTGCAAGAGTTAACATAACCAGGAATACTAAATTCCTTAAA
>NW_027114318.1:1050411-1051751 GCF_000696795.3 Halyomorpha halys | reverse complement strand
TTTTTTTTTTTTTTTTTTTTTTTAATGGAACGGTTGAATAGTTGAATGAATAGCAAAGTGTGTGAATGATAAAATTGTTTTAAAAATATATAACATTCAACAAGCTAGTATATAAGAATTCGTAACCTTTTATTGTAAATTACAGTGCATTTATGATGTAATTGAACATTGAATCTTGATAATCAAGACTTGATTATAAGGGTAACTAAGAAGCTGAGCACCTTATTGAGTGTGTGTGAGTGTGTTGTATCTATATATTTGTACGTACATGCATGTAATCGAACACTGAATAAAAATTTGATAACTAAGTAGCCGAGTAGCTAATTGAGTATAAACATAATTGAATGGAATTATTAAATAGTTAATAAAATAAAACAAAGCTATACCAATTTTGTTTATATTTTTGTACATACATGCATGTGTGTGTATGATAAAGCTGTTTCAAGTTATATCTTATTCAACAAACTAGTATATAGTTTTTGTACATTATATTTCATTTAGCATGTTATTTCATAATAAATTACACTGCATTGATCATGTTATGGAATATTGAATCAATATTTGATTATAAGGATAACTAATGGAATTATTGAATATTTGACCAAATAATTAAACATTTTACGAAGATATTGGTACTTATGATAAAATTGTTTTTATATTATATTGCATTAAACAAGCATTATGATATTATTGAACATTGAATCAAGATTATTGATATATAATTAATTATAAAGGTAACTAAGTAAGTTATTAGTATGTATATATTAAATTTAATATAATGATTAAATATTTAATTAAATAGTAAAAAACAGAATTAAGACATAAAAAACTTTCTACATATGCATGTGTGTAGTTATAAAATTGTTTTAACATTATATCTTATTAACCAAGCTAGTATATAGAAATACTTCTACATTTCATTATGAATATCACTGCATTGATCATGTAATCGAACATTGAATCAAAATTTGATTATAGAGATAACTAAGTAGCCGAGTAGCTAATTGAGTATAAATATAATTGAATGGAATTATTGAATAAAATAATTAAATAATAAAACCATAATACAATAAAACAAAGCTATACCAATTGTGGATATATTTTTGTACATACATGCATGTATGTATGGTAAAAGTGTTTTAACATCATATCTTCTTCAACCAGCTAGTTATGTAGGTTATATACATTATATATCATTCAGTATGTTATTTCATAATAAATTACACTGAATTGTGAATTGATCATGTTCTTGAATATAGAATCAATATTTGATTAAAAGGATAACTAAGTGGCCCAGTAGCTAATTAAAATGTATCTATATATATATATATATATATATA
>NW_027114318.1:1048265-1049085 GCF_000696795.3 Halyomorpha halys | reverse complement strand
AAATATATATATATACTGAATAAGTGACTTGTTATCTTTATTATTAATAATGAAGTATTCCTGTATACTGACTTGTTGGATGAGGTATAATGTACACAACCTATATACTTGCTTGGAGAATAAGATATAATGTTTAAAAAAATTTATAATAATACACATGCATGTAGGTACAAATAAATGTGTGTCTGTATATATATACACTGTATAAGCTTATTACATATATCTTATTATATATCTGTTTTATTATAATTAATTTTTATTTATAATTTTGTGGTTTTGGATCCCACTTTGATTAGTTAATATTTATCCTAGAATGATCCCGAGAAATGATCTTAAATTTTCACCTTTGGTGTTCTATACATACTTCAGTAAAAGTAATAATGTAATAATACTAAAGAAAAATAAAATAAATTATCAGAAATATCCTCCCATGACATGAAATCATTTCAAGTCATTCAGAATATGTGTACTGTTCTGTTTAAAGAGATATTGGACCACAGATTTATATTACGTTCTTACTGTACAAGAAAAAGAATGAAGGATATAATATTAATATCAATCTAATGACTACTGAGAAACTAACATATCAAATAACAACTCTCAAATAAATAATTGTATGATGAGTTGGAAGATTCATAAGTATATGAGCTCCTGGCTAGAGCTTTAGGTGCTGGGCTCTGGGAGGCTATTAAGTAACTATTGACTTATAATCTTTTTGTATTGTTCTAAATTGAGTCAGATATACTTTTGTATCAATACATAAACGTGATATATCATAAATATATATATAATATAGTTGTTCAAATATCAATGACTGGAA
>NW_027114318.1:1045794-1046225 GCF_000696795.3 Halyomorpha halys | reverse complement strand
ACACATATATAATTAAATGGAATAATTGAATATTTGACAAAATAAAACCTATAAATAAACATTTTATGTACATATGATAAAATTGTGTTTTATATATTATTGCATTAAACAAGCTAGTATATAGGAACACTTCTCCATTTAATTATAAATTACTGTGTATTTGTGGTATTATTGAACATTGAATCAAGATTATCGAGATATAATAGCAATTCATTGATCATGTAATCGAACATTGAATCAAAATTTGATTATGGCGATAACTAAGTAGCTGAGTAGGTTATAGAGTATAAATATAATTGAACGGAATGATTAAATAGTTGAAAAAATAAAATAAATCTATAAAATTATATCTATATATGGATATGTGTGTATGATACCAGGGCATTCAAAAAGTCCTGTCGTTTTTCGTTTGTTCGTTGTTTATTTTGATT
>NW_027114318.1:1040146-1040664 GCF_000696795.3 Halyomorpha halys | reverse complement strand
AAAAAACGACAGGACTTTTTGAATGACCTGGTAAAAGCGTTTTAATAATATATCTTATTCAACAATCCCATGTATATGTTATGTACATTATATCTCATTCCGCAAGTCAGTATATAGAAATACTTCTCCATTTAATTATAAATTACTATTAATTAATAAGTTACCCTGCTACTTAGTTATCCTTATAATCATATTTTGATTCAATGTTCAATTACATCATCAATGCAGTGTAATTTATAATGAAGCGGAGAAGTGTTTTTATTTAATAGCTTGGTGAATAAGATATAATGTTAAAACAATTTTATAATTACACACATCCATGTAGGTACAAATTTCACAGCTATATAAAATTGATTGGAGAAGATGGTCGGGGGGTGCGGTCAGCAAAGGAACAACATAAATAAACAAAAAAATATTTATTTATTCCAACGTTTCGACCTGATTTTCAGGTCTTCATCAGGGCTATAAAAACAAAAAGACAACAACCATCATTTAGAGAGAAAAAAAAATTATATACA
>NW_027114318.1:1032848-1037665 GCF_000696795.3 Halyomorpha halys | reverse complement strand
TATATAAAATAAAATAAAATAAATAATAGACTACAAATTTGGAAATATACACAATAATGGAATGAAAATATAAATTAGTTGATTACTAACTATGGACAAGACCGTAGTAGATTGATTATGTAATTATATAATTTTAAGACAATTTTATCATTCACACACTTTATTTTTCAAATATTCAATCATTCCATTTAATATATATATTCATTCACACACTAAATAAGCTCATTACATATATCTTATTATATATCTTTATTATTATTATTTATAATTTTGTGGTACTAATTCCTGTTTTGGTCAGTTAATATTTATCTGAAAATAATCCCAACAATGATCTTAAATTTCAACTTTTAGTTTTCTATACATACTACATGATATTGAAGGCTTTTAACTATTCTAATGACTACTGAGAATTTGAGGAGAATAGTATCGTATTAACTTAGTCTCATTACAGCTCTTATGAAAAAATCAAATCAAATAGCAACTCTCCAATAGATAATTGTATGATGGGTTGGAAGATTTATAAGCACCTGAGCTCCTGGCTAGAGCTTGAGGTGCTGCGCTCTAGGAGGCTAGTAAGTAACTATGCACTTATAATCTTTTTGTATGGTGCTAAATTGAGTCAGATATACTTTTGTATCAATACATAAACGTGATATATCATAAATATATATATAATATAGTTGTTCAAATATCAATGACTGGAATGCTGGTCTTGATTGGAAATGAATTTTTAAGGAATTTAGTATTCCTGGTTATGTTAACTCTCGCAACTATGGAAATCAACGCAATTTTATATTTCTGTCATGAAAGAAAGAGAGGTAGCCTACTTCCTGCGATCGCATTGGCAGTAGCGCTGGTGTAAAGGTCTGGAAGAGAGGACTGGTTAGAAATTGGAGTAAGTCAATGAATTTGACAGGCTTCGTTCTAATGAGCACCGGTTCCCACAGTACCGGGTCTTTCAGCTCATTGGAGGGGAGCAAGTCAAATTGTTTGACCTCCTCCTGTTTCTAACCAATCTCCTCTTCCAGACGTTGACACCATTGCTACCTACAGTGCGATGGCAGGAAGTAGTATATTAATTATCTCACTATGCTTCCACATCCATGCTGATGTTGGGATGGTCGGTGAAACTTCTTTGGAAGTTCACACTAAGTCCGAAGACAGTGTGAACTTCCAGAAAAGTTTCAAAGAAGAAGACTTGCTGACCAACAATGAGAAAGGTCATCCGGACTTGCTGGAGGATGTGACATAGGAATGCCCTACATGTATATTTTATAAACTGATCAATAGTTAAAAGAAATAAGTTCTAAAACTCCATTTATTAATGTTGACAAATTAAAATTATCTTTATTTTACTTATAATCTATGGAAGGTAAAAAAAAAAGTTAGAAAATAGAAACATTTTATTTTTTTAAATTAATTATTATAGTAAATTTATTCATTTTACCCCCCAAAAACCCCTGATTTTTTAGGGTCTGAGTAGGTAAACATAACATGGTAAAAGAAATACTTCGTGATGATAAATGTAGATGATATTAATATTATAATTATATATTTATTTTCATTCTTCATTACGGAACAGCAAAAAGCATAGTATTAGAAAAATGTAGAGTAAATTGAATTTTATATAAGTCAAACATATATATTTTTTATAACATAATTTAGGTCACGTTTAAATACAAATTTATATTTATTATATTCATCCTAAAGGAGCAGTTTTATAATTAATAACTAGAATATTTTTAAAATTGATTTATTGTAGGTTTAAAGAAGTTATTGGAGCAACACTGCACATAGGAGACTATTTCTGGTTCAATTTAGAACCGTATTGAAAAGATTACAAGAACATAGTTGCACAGAAACGAGCTCTGGTAAGAGCTAACTTTCTTTTTTAGGCGTAACCATTACGGAGTTGAATGTTTATTTGCTACATAAGATGTATAAGGTATTAAAAAATATCATGGCTAGTATCAGAAAGATATCTTTGTTTTAACATCAAAGAAGAAATCTTGGTAGTTAAATAATTCCAGCTGCTACGGTATCTTATCATGTTAACTCTCGCAAAGATGAAAATACAAGAGCTCTTTAACTGACCAAAAATAACATTTACAATCGCGTTAATATTACTCCATTATGTTAATGCTTCATGTAGTCAGCTCTATCTTTAAATAAAGGGGGCCTCCAGATTAGAGAACTTATTTTCTAAACAATTTTGCGCAATAAATAAAACTAAACAATGTATTAATTAAAAGATTTACTCTATTTAATATATGAAATGTAAAATATAATAAAAAAAAGTTTAAAATTTATCGGAGGTCTTGATTTTTTATTAGCAAAATGCTGAATTACTTCTTCAAAGTCTATTTAAAGTACACTTCTTTCTATGGAGATCAGCGAAAAAATGATCAATCCTCAAGCAATTGCAACTTTCAGTCCATTTTAATTTATCATCCTCAAGAGGAAAGACGCACTATAGAGCGCATTGCGTATAGTCTTTTTGGGGATATACTACATGTTTTGATGTCTGTTACCAGAGCATACCAGGCCTAATAACTAGTAATTTAATCAAACTTTCGAAAGAAATATTCCAATGACTCAATGAGGAAGTAACTAAGTTCCTCCCTCGAACACCAATGGATCTATAAGCCACCTATAGATATAGATATTTATATTTCTTATAGATATGCATGAGAAATATAGATGTCTATATTTCTTATATGCATCTATAAGAAAGCGGCATCCTATTGTGTATGATTTATTTTTGTCATGAAAGATGAAAAGGCTAATGCCGTAGCATATTAGCTTCCGACTCTTTCATTAAAGAAAAAAAAAATAGTTTTTTTGAGAAACCAAAAGGAGCTTAGGTTTTGCCAAGGTACTAGCCTTTTCATCTTTCAGATGCCTCAGTAGAATTTAGGCTAATAATAAATAGCTATTAAAATTTCCATAGTTACGAGAGTTAACATTATAAGACATACCAAATACTAGGAACCTTCCAATCAAAAACCACTCTCTAATTAATATAAATTAGAAGAATTATCCCATAAAATTGTTATAAGATGCGGCTTCAAATTGATATATCCCATATTTCTTAAAAATATATAGATAATAAAAGATAATGCTTATTTTTGAAGATTAGTTAGGAGATATCTTGACAGAGGTCGTTGCTAGTACTAGCGAGGCTGGTAAGTAAAGAGATATAATGTTTCACCCAATTAGCACAAAATTGATTATTGATTTTTATAATGGCTAATAAAGGTAATTGCTCTATGAAATATGATGTTTTAAATACAAGTACCAGGTGCAATGTATAAGTAAAATCTACCAACAACAACAAATCCGAAATTATTTATAATAAAAGATTCATATAAAAACGGTAATAAGTAGAAAATCAGCTCCCAATTATAGACCTTAACTAAAATCATATCTAAACAGATAAATTTTCGATATTTAGGCCTTAAATTACAAAGTAAAAAACATAAAATGAAAAGAAATACTTAAAACTGATATTAGTTTATTTTTTATTTATTTTTAATCTCCGTAAAGAGATAGTATTATATATATATGTATATATAATATTATATTTATAAAGTTGATTTCTTATAGGTTCAAAGAAAGAATCGGAGTGAAATCCCACATTGGAAAGCATGAAATTTCTGACTGAATGTAGAAACATACCGAAAAGATTACAACTACTTAGTTGCTTACCTGCCTGCTAGATCGCAGCAGCTAACAACAAGCTCAGGTATGAACGTTTTCATTTAAATTTTGATTTAGAAGTAACTAATACGACATGTAAGGTATTAAAGTATCAAAATATATTTCCCTATGACTAAGTTTGTTTCGATATGAAATAAGAAATCATGGCAGTGAAATAATTTTAGAGAGATAGGAGACCTAATAATACTAACTCTCGCAAAGATGAAAATCCAAGAGCTTTTAATTGACTAAAAATGGATACGCGAATCATCCCATGACTTGGGATGCAATTATTTTTTATTTTAGCCAATATTCTTAGCTAAAATGACGGTTGAGAAATTGGTAATTTTGTCGGTTTTACAGAATGGGCTTCCATTCTTAAGAATGGTTTACTACTCTGACTCTGAACTCAATTCTGATTATTTTGATTTTAATATATGATTGAAAATGATAAGTTTGCAGTAAAATAATACGTTAAATTATTCTTGCGTATTAAGCTTTCTTTATTAAGATTTTATTTCAACACAATCTTAATATATACATTTAATCATAATTTTAAGACCATTTATGTTTGATTAAAATAGAAAATCTGAAATTACATGTTTATAGTGCCTTAGAGTATTAATGTCTAGCTATGAGCTTAATCTAAAGAACATGTTTAAAAAAGACAATTATGGGAAGATATGAGGTTAGAAATTCAAAATTTCTACATTTTCCTTCTTCGTTGTGAAAAAAAAATCTTTATTTTTTGAATTGTGTCCAAGGGTTTGGATTCGTTTTTCAATTTTTTTTTATTTTCAAGGAATAACCCGATTTATTTTTCACTTTTTTATTTAATTACTAGGCAACGTTTCGAATATTTGTCCCTCATCTGGCCTCTTAAATATTTGTTATGGACCATGTGCCCATAGAATATCCGTATTACCATCTTTATTCATAAAAAAAATAATAATAAAAATCACAAGATCTGCCCATAGGCTACAGCTCTTAATAAGGATATGTTTACCAATATTACTGAAGTTGAGGTCTGGAGATATTTAATAGATGAGCTAATCATTATCTGTATAAAATATTGAAAATATTTCACTAAATTTATAAACGATTGGATGGGGGCGGGT
>NW_027114318.1:1032390-1032798 GCF_000696795.3 Halyomorpha halys | reverse complement strand
GGGGTGAAGTGGATATTAAGCTCTTTCTATTATGATACAGGGACCGAATAAAAAATGCTTGGATCCAGAAAGAAACAGGACTCACTGATGATGACAAGACTGAGCAAATGGAAATGGGCAGGGCATCTCCTTAACAGATGACAGATAGTCAAAAATTGCCACGGAATGGACTCCATACGACTTTCAAAGAAGAAGAGGACGTTAAAAGAAAAGATGGAGCGATGTGTTCAAGAGGATGGCAGAGTCCCTCTGGTGGTGAGCTGAGAGGGACAGGGTTGTCTGGAAGAAGTGGAAAGACTTGCCTCCCAGTAGGGATAGTCATCGCGGGAAATACTCACTATTACTCCCGAAAGGGAAGGCCTATGAAGAAAAGTGAAATAGAAGTTAATGTTTTGTCAATTAATATAT
>NW_027114318.1:1022033-1030208 GCF_000696795.3 Halyomorpha halys | reverse complement strand
TATATATATTTCTATCTTCTTTAAATGTGAATATTTATATTATATTTTGTATAATTTCAATTTATTGCATAAATAAAGGGCTATTTCATTTCAATATGATACTAAGGTAATAGCATATGTATTTGTACATCGTCGAACAAAGATTTACGAATTTTATTAAGACAATGCGATACATTTTATAACTTAACATTTATCTATTTTTTTTATGAAGAATATTTTTTCTTATACCCACAGTAAACATTTATTTTTCTTGTGTTTTATAAATAAGAAGTGCACTTTAGTTATTTGAAACAGTCTTAGTTGAAAATGCTGATACTTAGAGGAGACACTTTCATATCACAACGGTTTTTTTTAACAGCTGAAAGCGAATCTTAGCTTATTCTGCAACATACTTCAACTTTTATATTGGGACTTAAATCTTGTTAAACGAGAAAATTTTTCTGGAAGTGAAAATGTGTAGTCCAATAGGAAACTGAGAAGAAAAATGGCGAATAATACAGAATTTTACGAAAAACTTTGCGTTTTGTAGCATCCTTCAAACGGTTTTGAAAAAGATAAATTAGATTTTTTAAAACGATAATTTTACTTTGTTACTTAATGATATTTAAAAAAAAAAACAAAAAAAAAACGGGACTTGCTTGGAAAAAAAAATGTTGTCGTTTTCTATAAAGGATCAGCTGGACGGACGTTTTACTTCTATTTGAGGTCTAATATTATCTCAATAAATATTGCTAGAGATTCACGGGACGTGAGGGGCATGGTTTGAAATTCATTAGTAGTGCTGAATTAATTTTTCACATTGTAACTTGTATTTAATAAAAAATATATATGAATATTTTAAATTAATAGAGTATTGTCATGCAGTTATAGGAGTACTGGATTGCATAAATATGATAGGCCATGCTGACGGTGAAAGTGACCTCCGAACCTAATGAAATTTGGACTTCTGACAGCCGTCGCAAGGACAAAGGAATGAAGGAATAGGCCTCCACGCAGACGAATTGGTAGAAAAAATATATGCCACTGCAATCTCGATCCGACTACTTCAATGGTTCCAAAATAATTGTCCCACAATTCTATAAACACATGATATGTATTTATTTTCTTATATGCTTCGTAAATATTTGCCGAGTTTTGTTTTAAAATTCTAATATAAATATAACCTATGTGCGAAACTATATTACGTTTATATGTATCTACATATATTATTTTCTATATTTAAAGTTTTAAAAATTTATTTTGTAAAAAATTATGTTTTATATGTGTTAAAGAAAACAAAATGTGATGTTCGACGGGGGAAAATAAATAACGTTTTTCAGAAACAATACTAAAAAAAATATTTATTCCAATTACTTTATTTGCTATGAATATTTATTTGCAATGCAGATTTTCATCTCAGTTTGAAACAGGATATTACGCAAAAGACAACAACGTGATAAAAAAGTCGACAAAGGTATCCCTAAGAAAACTAAAAGGAGGGCAACAAAATCTTAAGTAAAACAGGATGAAAGAAGCATATTGAGCTAGACACGGGTAGCAAAGTTATGAAAACGTTTTACAATAAAAAGTTCTCACAAAGGAAACTAGCCTTATGAAGATAGAATATATCAACACAGAAATGATACAAAAAATAAAGAAAAGGATTCCAACAAAACAGCATTAGTACAACATGCAGCTAAAAATCAACATAATTTTGATTTTGATAACACCATAATTTTATAAAAAGAAAACAATATGTTCAAAAGAAAAATACCTGAGTCGATTTATATTTCAGAGAACATAAATTATAGAGTTAATTTTAAAACAGATAATAGGAATTTAAACCAACATTATGCAGAGATTTTAAGCAAAATAAATTTATTAAAAATATTGGAGAAATTTTTGTTACTATTTACAATTAATTTTAATATGAATTTTGATAATTGGAATAAATACCAATTGAGACCAAAATGCAATTTAAATTAAATTAAAACGAGGCTGACCCGAGTGAGTGGAAGGTTATAAATAGTTTGTTTATATGGTAGTGATAGTGTGGATAAATTGAAAATTAAAAGTTTTAAATATTTATGAATTTTTAAATAATAGGTCACTAAACATAAGCTTATTAATAATAAATATGACTCTCTAATAATTGACTTTATCATAGGGTGTGTTTAACTTATAATTAATGACCTGGGCAGAATAGCCTGCAAAACAATTTTTAAATTTTGATGTGAGGTGAGAATTTATATTGAAGGTATGTTATATTATTAGTGATAATGTTGTTGTTATAAATGTTACAAATGAATATATAATATAAGCTGTTAAATATTTAGATTGTCCTTGAGTTCGTTGAGAAACGTTGGACTATAGATGTAATAAAAAGTGTTGAGACTGAACAAGGATACAATTTTTATTTATTTAACAAAATGTAATGTTCGACGGGAGAAAATATATAACGTTTTTCAGAAACAATACTAAAAAAATATTTATTCGAATTACTAGTTAGGTATGAAGAATTTGCAATGTAGATTTTCATCTCAGTTTGAAACAAGATATTACGCAAAAGACAACAACGTGATAAAAAAGTCGACAAAGGTATCCCTAAGAAAACTGAAAGGAGGGCAACAAAACAGGATGAAAGAAGCATATTGAGCTAGACACGGGTAGCAAAGTTATGAAAACGTTTTACAATAAAAAGTTCTCACAAGGGAAACTAGCCTTATGAAGAAACTCTACTTTTTATAGTTTATTACCGAATGAAAACATGGTATAGAAAGAAATCATTCTATATGTTCATACCTCTAGGTGAACGATGGCTTCACCTAAATCTGAAATTGAAATAATTAAGGTACGATACTTAATTATAATACATACAGAAATTGGAGTAAGATTTTACACATTTTCAACTGTATTTTTCAGTTATGACGCAATTATAACCGCAAATATTGATTTATCGTTAGTTATATATTTATCGTTTATACTTGCCCACGCTCAGCAGAGAAGGAGGTGAGTTAAAGTAAAAAAATAAATATAATCACAAAAGGAGGGAAAAAAAGGAAAAATGAACAATACAGAATAAATTGCTCCTTAGGCGCCACGTTATTTTATCCCTTGGAAATACCGAAAACCCCGAAACAATGACACCAATATACCTACAATATAACTACAGTACACCCCTATCTAAACAACTATCGAACTATGACCACTGGCGAATACATTTACATGTAAATAACAGCAAACCTAGGGGTGATACCCACCCAACTGTGGAACTATCGTAATACTCGTATTAAGTGACAAAAAAAAAAACATGTTAGAAATTAACAAGTTGAAAGCGATGCATACGCACGCATAAGAAAGAACAGCAGAAATATATGAACTTAAGTTTAACAATAAAAAGAAATATATGTACACAGAATAAAAAGAATTCTTATCAATTAATAAAACAAACAATACTTAAAGGTTGACTTAGACTTAACTTAAATGCTTAACTTTATGAACTAAATTTACATTAATATACAAAAGAGGAATATAAAGTAAATAAAAACTTTTTTTTTTTTTTAATAATTTATTTATTGATATTTTCAACTGTATACACATATATATAACAAGTAAATTTGCTGTAGGTGACATAGTGACATGATAAAAACATGTGGAGAATCTACCCACTGATAGAACTCCAATGACATTTCTAGAGGAGAAGATCTCGAGGCCATCTTCTTTTCAGACGCCTAGGAGGATTATTAGGTAATGAAGGAGAAGCCAGGCTAGAAACAAGTGCATTTGGGTGCTTGAGAAGTTTATTATGGAAGGAACGGTATCTGGTTCTGGCCAAATCGGCAACATATGGAATATTGAGGTCCTGATGGATGACTTGATTTGTGACAAAGTAAGGTGCATTAAGGATTTTACGAAGGATTTTGGACTGTAAGGATTGGATTCTGGAGGAATAAATAAAAAATAAAACGAAGTTTAGTTCGAACCCCACGTAGTCCTTGGGTGTACTCCTGGCAGAACACAAGGTTGTCCGATATCTCCTTTTCGGTCACCGTCTGAGCTTCCCCAGAAGTATGAAGATGACACCTGCCATCTCTCCTATCCGGGATGTGCTGAAGAAACGTGGCCACGCACTGCACTATATCTCCACTTCTAGTGTTAATGACCGTCCATTGAAGTAGGACACCATAATTTTGAAAAACAAAACATACACGATAACATTTCTCATATGGTGATATTTAGATTCGACCAGTAAAGACACAGTGCCTGATAAACTATCACCACTTCACATTGAACAGTCGTAACGTGTTCAAAAACCAAACTGTGACCTTCATAAAACCAAAGCCCACTCGTCTAAACATATCGCTCGTGTTGTTTTTTCACCATGACAACCGTAACACCCCTTGTCTACGCAGATATCACTAGTGTTTTTATTTCACCATGACAACCGTAACACAATAACTACAATAAAATAGTATTACTTTATTAAAAATTTGATTTTCCATATTTTATAAAAATATATAGTAATATTTATCTTTATTTTATAATATTAATAAAAAAAAAATTAGAACTACTTTATTACCAAAAATCTATATTAACAAATGGTATTTAAAATCCTTTATCCTATCACACAAACGTTTGTGACGTTATGGCTCGATTTTGGCAATTTTCAAACATTTTTGCTGTGACCTTGATTATGATATACATTACTCTTAACATACGATTTCTAGAAGTATTAGTTGCTTTTTTATTTTTAAATTCTGACCTTTTTTATCTGTTATTGTATTTAGTCACCAAAACATTAGAATGAAGTTTTATATATAAAATAAAATATAGATATTAAAATATATAAATATTTGGGATTGAATTTGTTCTTTATTTATTAAGGTTATAATTTAAATAATAATCATACTGATAATAATATGAAAAAACACAAAAAGTTATTTGTAATAAATATCAGCTATATTTGGTTTTATTATAAACAGAACGGCGATAAAACATCAATTAATTAAAGTCGTTCTGAAACACTAACGAAATGAGAGCTATTCTATTAACACCCATAATAAATAAATCAATGAAAATATAAACTTTTTATATTTGTATCTTTATAGTACTTATTTTATAGTATATTAACAAATAAAGATCATTCAACAATGCAAAAGCAAAAAAAAAGAGAGACTAACAAAATTTAATTCGAAATAAATTAGAAACTCTTCTGGGCGAGGTAAAATTAAGAATTTATTCTAAATGTTAGAAGGATTTGAATCTCATACACTAAATAAAATGAACATTCTGGCAAGAGATGGAAAAACATGACAAAAAATAATTATATGTGGTTCTCCTCCCATTGCAGTATGTGCATTATGTTTCATTGCGTATTGCACTTTACTAATTCATGTTTATTTCTCTATTTTTTAGAGGGACCGGAAAAAAAAATTAGAGGGTTTTGAGATGATATGTGGAGCCAAAAGAGAGCCCTCATAAGAAAATTTAATTTTTGGAATAATTTTAAGTTATATTCAGCTTATTCATGTTCTAACCACAGCAAAATTTGTTTAATGAATTTAAAGTTAATAACGAATTACTTCGTTATAGTAAATTTTAAAACTTGTTCTCCAATGAAAATGATGGTCGAGTGAATATTTTCTTATAATTTGTTGTTAATTTTTTTTTAAAGATTAAAATAATTATTACAGCATGTACTAGTTAAATTTCATAAATTAAAGCATTTTTTAAGTAAATCGAAACTTATTTTGAATTTTTACATTTATATTTTGTCCTAACTGGACTTGAATTCATTAATAAAAATTATATTACTTTTATTATTTCTAAAATGTAATTATATTTAATTCAATAATGACTTTTAAAATAATTTCGGTATGTCAATTCAACATTTTTTTTCGTTAGTTTAACTATTAATTATGATAATATCATCTAGTTGTAATTAATTAATTAGTTAAATAATTAATAACTTAGTTAATAAAAAATTGTTTATCCATTTTTACATCTTTATCATTGAAAAATTAATAACAAATTTTTACTTATATTTTTTGGAGTGGAGCGGATTTTTTCTATTTAATGAACGTTAAAATTTCGAAGTTGCTAATTTCGACATTTTGTTGGAGATCAATAATTAGGAATTAATTTGTTGTTCGGCAGAATTCTTCGTTATGGATATCGTACTTATGGATTTTGATGAAGCATATACATTTCGATTCATAGCTACTTTCAGAATTTTCTTCGATGTTGGGATCATTTATAACGCTTTAGAGGATCTTGCTTGTATTTTTAGAATCGAATTTTCTATCGCGGATGTACATTTCAACTTATATTTATTTTTGGAGTTTTTCGTTTTAGAGGTGTTTTTTGAACAAGCATGCATTCTTCGAATTGCCAATATAGTTGACATTGGTTTCTTTTCGTTTATTATGTTTCTGAAAAGGCTATTTGCCAGTTTACTATCGGATTTGTTATTGGGTATTCGCATTTCGATTTACTGTTACTTTTTGAGTTGTATTCGAAATTGTGATTTTTTTACGGGTCACATTCTAAATTTTGTAGACAGTGCTGAACTTGAGACACATACTCCACGACAATAGACTACTTGAACCGGACAGAGCTAAATTTATAACTAAGATGGCCACAGTCAGTGTGATGTAAGAGGAACATAAATTTTTAGCTAAAAATGTTACTTCAATTATAGCCCAGTATTAGCTAATTTTAATATTCACGGTGCTTATTTATATTTTTGATTTAGTTTACTTTTTATTCTTGTATTTTATTCTAACGATTTATGTTTGAATGTCAATATGTTTTCAAAATGTATGTAAATAAATATTTACAAGGCCATATGCTGTCGAAGCAGGAACGTGAATGTAAAACAATAAACTGCTCTCTCATAGAGTTATTATGGGAGAGAGGGTAAGACAAAAAAAAAAAAAAAAAAAAGAGGAAAAAAGTAGGTTGAATTTAAAGAGGATAAAAAATTGTTTAATAAAGAGTGCCCTTTGAGCTCTTTAATTTTGGAAAAAGTAATTTAGATGGGAAGTGATACGCAATTAAGCGATACAGAGAGAGGTGCGTTGTCGCGGGTTCACTTATCCTCCTGAGTCAACAACAGCCAGTTTTGACTTTAATAAAGCGAGCTTCTCCAATATCGGCAGGACAGATCATTTTCAAAGGCCACAGGACCGAAGGTATCACCTGCCATTCTATTACATTCATCCACATGCAACAGGAAACCTTGATCATAGGTTATCATCGGTTATTCCGTTATAGCAAACGGCGATTAATTAAATTTCTAACCGCGAGGGCCTTTAATTACTTCTTTTATTTTTTTTTATGAACAAGAACATGAATTCAGCAACATTTAGAAAACCTGTAAGTATAGTAACCTGTAAACTTGTAAGGTATAAACAATTGTAATACCTTACCTTAGGTTTTTATAACTTTTTTGATATTTTCAATTTGCTCGGAGTATAAAGAAAAGATAAATAATACTAGTGACATAATGCTGATATCTATCTATTTAATTTAACTTTTTAAAACGTGGCTCAAAATTCAAGGACATTGCAACAATATCTACGATTAATTACAAATATCATATTTAGTGCGTTTATGAACAATCAACAAAATTTATATTGCATATTTGGTGATTAATTCATGCATTTCAACATATTTTTTAAAAATTAAATTTCCATAATAGAGTGGCTATACCCAGCATTTTTACTTTCCAACTCACTGTTTTTAATTACTCTCTTTATATTACATATCCGGGGTTTGTAGCATTTATGAATTCATATTTTCGGTCATAATTCTATGATAAAGAATGTTGGTTAAAGTTGAAGCTAGAGATATCAACATTTTATAAATAAAAAATTTTCCGTTCAAATTAATTTTTTAGTGAAATTGGGTTACACATTTTCCATTTTTAAAATCTGACCTCAAACAGGGATTGATACACTGAACGAATTATTGATGATGAAATTTTCTGCCCGCAAATTGGATTCGTCAATCTGAATTTTTAATATGTGACCTCACATTCGGATTCAGTACTGCGAAATTAACGAGCATTCAGTTTGTTTGAAATTTTAGTTGGCGTGATAAACCAGACATCTTGAACTTTTTTTTTTTACAACCACTGTTATCCAAATATATTACTACATCATGCATGGTATGGTATCATGGCTTATATATATA
>NW_027114318.1:1008260-1021983 GCF_000696795.3 Halyomorpha halys | reverse complement strand
TGAGGCTTGGTAGACCTAGAAAGCTTCCGAACCCACGGACTGACGGCTACAGTGAAACAGAAAATAATTATCTGCCACAACTGATTCAAATTAGATTCCTTGGAGTTAGTAGCACAGCGCCTTACCACTGTATTTACTACACTTATATTACTGTTCTTAGCAGAAATGCAATTACATCAACAAATAATTGTAAATCTAGTTGTAATTACTTGATGAACTTCTGTAATTTTGTTCCCACTTCATACTTTCTATCATAGACGTTGATCATCTTCAATATTCAATATTTAACATTATATAAATTGAGATAAACCTAAAATTTAAACCGAGTTCAACTCCATATAAATATTATATCGACCTAATAAATGTTCAACCTGAAACATTTGTTTGAGGGCTGAAACATATATTTAGTGAAGCTAATTTAGGAAATGGGGGAAGGGATTGTGAACTGTGAAAGGTATTTCTGTTATCGGTCCAGAGAGCAGGTCAGAAAATGGTCTCAGTGCACCCCTTCTGGAACTGTATGTTCCTGTTCTGCTACAAAAGGGGAGACTCCAATGGATTATTGCAGTGATAACAGACTTCTGCGGACTTGGAAGAAATTAAAAGGTTTGTGGACCACACTTCTGTCGCATCTCGTACGCCAGAAATGGCTAGGAAGAGTGTAATAAAAAAAATGCTATTTATAAGGGTAGATGACGGTACACTGCATACTACTAGGTGACAAGAAGATTTGCTCTATTGTGCTTAGGCAGATCGTTTCGTCCTCGTACGACTGGAGTGGGGCATACGTGTACATATATACTTCTGTTTACTGTTATTTTTAAAAACTATTTTTACTCTCATAATAAAAGAAGGGATTCTGGTCATGAAAAATTCCGAATTCGAGTTTACAACACGTATCAAGGTTCATTAAGTTCTAACAACCAATTCTCTCAAAATAGTCTATATATGTAAAATACCTAGCTCAAAAATGAGAAATTGAAAAATACGAAACTGAAATTACATATTTAAGGTATGGTTTTTATTATCAGCAAGAAATTACTACTTTTTAATTTTCCTATTGATAATTTCTTATTAGTCTGACAGGGCTTCTCCAGTACTCAGTTTTCAAAATTGGTTTCCTAGCTTTAGTTTTTCTTTAATTTGAAACAATCAATTATCTCTCCTTGTTAGTAGTGATAACAATAGATAAATATAAAATATTAAAGAATTTTATAATTAACTGAAAGAAAGAGGGAAAAAAATAAGAAATATCTTTGCAGTAGAAATCAAATTTATGGGAATAAAAGTCCTAAGTCGACTTTGTAACATCTTCCAGTTCAACTCCAGCGCATTTAACTCCGGGATATCAAATAAAATTGAGAATTATCTATAAGAGATTCTCATGGAGAATGTGATCATAAACTTTAGGGTAATTTAATTCTATAAAATTATATAATTCTGAAATGTCATTTTATATACAATGTTTCCGATCTGATGCGTTTTGAAGGCGTTAATCGCCAAACATTGGTAAGTATGCGGCTTTTGACAATTTAAGGGCGAACGGTGCGAGATATCGCACAAACATAATAACGGACGAAAAACGCCATTATGAATGGAATATATAAATAAATATTTTTATCGCGTATTCATATCAATATAAAATTAAGAGATCTTAAATGTCAGCTAAGTCATACCCTAATATAATTAGTGTGATAGGGCTTACATGGCGAATTTTCAGAAAATGTTCTTCTGAAGTATCTTTAATAATGTTTGTTTGAAATAATTGATCATTTCTCATTGTTAATAGTAATATAAAATGGGTAAATATAAAATATGAAAGAATTTGATAATAAACTTAAGAGGAAATAAAGGTTTTCGTATTTTCGTGGTTCTTATAATGATAATCAGTTTTTGTTTCACTTACCTATAAATCGAAATTAAAAATATAGTAAGAATAAATATTGGCATCGTGATTAATATAGAAATAACTAAGCAGGGTTGTAAGTGATGAGTGCTTAGTATTTGAAGCAGATATTTTACTTATAATTCGATCAATCATTTAATAAAATAAATTAATAACAGTTATATCTTAGAGTTAGTGAAGTAAAGAGTTACTGAAGATTTATTACCTGTTCCTCGTTAGCATCACAAAAATTCATTTTAAATAATTAAAGTTTATTATTATTATCAATAATGATAATAAACATTGTATTATGACCTTAATAAATGATACTGATATTAAGATAATTAGCTGATTATGATAGAAATAAAAAATATAACATTCATGAACAAAATAAACCTAAAATACAATAATTTGAAAAGAGGATTAAAATGAGAGTAATGGAGGAAATAGAACAATGTATCGTGCTAAAGAGCTTTGAAATGTTTAAATTACTGTTATGAAGTGGACTAACGCCATCTCATTTATAAAACAATGAAATAATTACAGATTAAGAAAGGGACTTGGGGAAGGACGAGGTCGGCCATTTTCTAAAGATCCTGCCCATTCTCCCCGGGGCCGCCTGGGCGAGCACAGATAACTCACCCCTTCTTCATCATGGAACAGGGGAAAACAAAAATCGAAAAAGTGGCTAGTCCCTCAATTTCAAGAAAATAGGGAGCACTGTTGTAAAAAGAAACAAAAAAATGATTTTTAATTTTTGTAGTTATGAATTTTTTTTTTTACCTTATGTTTAACTATTCCCAAGTCGCATGTAATTTACTCTGAGCTGTAGTTTTTATTATTTAAATGTTCAAAAATTAAACAAAGTATAGGGATTGTGTTTCGTATTAAATTGAGAAAGGCTTTTAAACGCTGTGGTGATCTAATTGATGGTTTTATTTATATATTAAAAAAACTATCTTAAAGTCTCCTCTTCCCGTTTTAAGCTAATATTTCAAAAGTGATATAGGGCCGTCGCTTCCCGGGGGTCTTTGCGGGGCGGGTCCGGCGGGGAAGGATTACCTTTTTTGTGTGCTATGATCTCCTCTTGTGAGATTGTGACATATCGTACATCGACCAACTTACTCACTATAATTGTCTGTTCGAAAAGTCAGATAAGTAAGGCTACCATGGAGGGCGAGAGTGGAGGGTTTCATGCCTTGAGCGCCGGCCCTATATCACTTTTGAAATATTAGCTTAAAACGAGTAGAGGAGACTTTAAGATAGTTTAATCGAGCAATATTTAAAAAGCGCCTGAAATCGAAAAATGTCATACTACCAACGAAGAGTCAAAATGTGAAATTTTTTACCTTGAGTAGGAACTAATAATTTTATAGCATAAAATACGTAGTTAAATTTATTAATGATTTTTTATTTTAACAGAATTAGGAATGGTTAGTACAGTTCCTTTGATCGGTACCGTGATACCATTGTGGTTGCTTGAAAATAATCGTTTTCCAATATTATATATTAAATTTCCTCTTCATATTGCATGAATTTTGTAACAGTCTATCGGTAACAATTTGTCTTTTACAAACTGGAGCGAACGAGAAGAAAACAAGGATAAGACAGTTCAGATTAATTACGCACAACTAACAAAAATACTTTGTAAACCTACAACAGAGGAAAGGTTTGGCTAACAAAATTTTCCTCTGTGGTAGAAAAAAATAGATTTTTACCCATCAATGATGTTGGCATGGGAAATGACAGCAGTATAGGGACACATAACTACGATTAATAACAAAGAACGATTTTTTTAGACTTCTCTCAAAAGTAACAGAAATGTGGTGAAAGATATTTATTTTATTTAAATCATGAGAGATGATACATTGACTAGGACATAATACGAACTACTACTATCTACAGGCTACTATATACAACATGTATCGTCGAGTGTCCTTCGATAACTCTGTTTGACTACTCCTTCAGAATAATCTGACTAATCTCTAGCATAAGGATAAATTTATTATGAGTAATATAAGAAGGTGGGCGAAGATAGGATCTCGCCGGGGGAGGGGCGGTTGTTGATGAAGTAGGGGAGGGGTGTTGTTGGAGGGAGATTTGAAAGTAATGACCAAGAGCTTCTCTACATCAAGGAATAATGGATGAATGAAAAAGTAATTATATTCTGGAACAATTAAATGTCAATTACAATGTTATATGTGATGATAGTTAGATAGGATATAGTTTTATATACATATAGTTATATAGGAGTATTTAATAAAAGATTAAGTGACAGTATACCAGCTAAGGCTATAAAAAAGAAAGTAAGACACTCTTCCCAGAAAGGGATCATAAAAGCTTTACGTATTTATTTCTTTTTGTTTCGATGATCAACGTTTAAACTATTCATTTAAACATTTATACCATTAGAGAGAGGTAATTATAAAGCCACAAGTTACTATACCCATAACTGAAGAAAAAAAAAGTTAGTTAAAAAAAAATTTAAATTTTTAACTATCGTCGTATAAAAAAACAGTTATCAGAATGAAAGTTGTAAATTTTACCGGGCGGCAATCCTGAAATAATAGTATCGGTAGGCTCCGGTCATTTAGCGGAACGCCCCGAATAAACAAAAAGAAGCGACAGAAAAAAAAGTCCTTTATTGCAGACGTAGCATCCTTTATTTATTAATGCTATTTATCAAGTGTAGCCGATGGTAGTGGTGGGGCTTTATTTTGACCATTAGAGAAGGCGCCAATAAATCGCTCCTCAATAAAGGAACGGACAAATTCAATTATCAGCACTAGCTCTCCTGTGTCCGACATCTCAAGCACAACCCCCCTCCCACCCCAACCCCCACCCCCGCTCTACAGGCCGGACACGTACCTCATCGGTTTTACCAAGTAGATTATCCCTGACACAACTTAATAGTACAGCCAGCAGTTTTTTAAATTGAAAAATTTAAGCATCGCAGTCCTGAGTAAATGGCAAATAAATTACGGTAAAAAAGTGAATGAGAATTTAACGTACCAATTAATTAACTGCATTTTAATTTAAAATATATTCTTTTGATTAACAATAAACAGCCCTTGACCCGCTTTTCTAATTTAACATTATTTATTAACTTTTTTTTCTATTATGATATTTATTGTAGCTATTTATTAAGTTTATATTTAATTTATTCATGGCTGCATAATTATTTCTAATACTTGTTATCTTGCTTTGAAATTCACAGCATTATTTTTTGAATTTATTTTTATATAAGAATTTCCGACATTCATATTTAATTGAAAGCTAAAGTATGTTTTCACTTCCACTTACCTACATATGAAATACTTAGTAAGGAAAGTTATTATGATCCTGACAAATTTCGAACCCGAGTTTTCAACGAAAATAGGAATTTTAATGGTAATTGATTCCAAATGACCAAGTGCCGAAAAATGGTTTGTGTGTGAACAGCCTAGCTCAAAAACGGAAAGTGTTACGAAATCAAAATTATATTTTTAATTTATGTACTTGAAGTGTTACAGCAAGTTTTTCGCTAAAGTGTAACTTTAAATCATCAACTTTATACTTTTTCCCATTTTTTGAAAAATTCCTGTTACAATTTTGATTAAACTCGTCAAACCAATGTACAATTAAGTGTTCTTAAATATCATTTAGGCTTTATGCTGACTGAAATAATGTGAGAGGGCTTAAACATAAAATACCACTAATAGCTTTTATTTCAAATTATTAGCGCTCTCTTTTGTTTTGTTTTTTAAGCAGGAAAACAAAAAATATATAACAGAATTAGATTAATAACTAAATTAAAATGAAAAAAATGTTTTCGTACTTCTATTGTTATTATGACACCAGTCAGATTTTACATTCACTTATGAATGAAATATATAGAAAGAAAAAAAATTGCTATATCGACTAATAAAGCAATTAGTTTAAATGGGCGTTAACAACATTCAAGGCTTCATATTAAAAAAAAAATTAAAGAGATGATTCAATAAAACTATAAATAATAGGGTAAAAGAAGATATTTAATGGTATACAGCTGTTATCAGGATGGTAATATAATCAACTGTACCACGTTTCCTCTAAATCCATAGGGATGGTTGTTAAATTAAATTTTTATGGGGAAATTTTGAATTGAATGGCCAACGTGGTAAACACCAAATTTAATTTAAAAAATAAATATTTTTTTAAAACGGCATACGCTCCTACATTTATATTACAAAATTATTATTTTTCTATAAAATATAAATTAACGTGAATTAAAAAAAACATGATGAAAGATAGATGTAAACAGAGACAGAGTTCTGAAAGATCTTTCAAGCCAACAGGAAAAAAACAAAAAAACAACTGATATAGAGTTGATTTCGCCTGCCGGTTCTAGTAATACTAACCCACGATTCTTCATGTCTTGCGGTTTTGATGTCCGCGTTGCCGTTTTATGAAATGTGAACAGATTCATGAGATATTTTCTAGATTAACTTTTACCTGGTTTTAAAATGTTGGATTGTCAGTGAAAGCTGTGTGATGCGCTCACCATATTTTTTTTTTATTTTGTGCTGTAATATTGATGTATTTAATTTTTTTTATTTCTAGTGTGATTCTTTCCCTTGACATCCTAGAAGCCTAATAGACAAATTTTTTAATAGAATATTTCTCAGAGTGAGCAATATAAGTCGAGGGAACCTGCGTGCTTTGATTCCCGAACCTTAAAGGCTGTAAGTAAGGCTACTTGCCGAACCTGATTTGAATACAAAAATGTGAAAAAAGGCTATAACTCTATCTCAGTTAGGATTATAGTGGCGGGGGAACTCCTTATAAAAGGATCGTAAAGCAAGGATAACTCGCCTCATAATAAACTTATCTCCGTGATCCGCATAGCATTTCCACTTCTCTTAGCTCTGTAGGCTTTTCCGGGCCTTAAGGAGAGTTAAAAAAAAAAAATACACGTAGTACGCAACCACATCTTTTATCCCCAATCCTGACGAGATTTTCCCAAGCATTGAATAAAAGTTACCGCAGATATGGAATAAAAGATATTAAATCGTGAATCAATCTGTCAGGAAACGAAGAGTCGTGTATCTAATTCTATAAACAATTAAATGATCTTTGATATTAGCCATTTCCTGTCATAATTAAAATAGGCTGACCGGCCAAATTCCCTGACTAACATGCTCTAATAGACGTATGTTTATTTGAAATAATTAACCATTTCTCATTTTATGTAGTAACTAAAATTGATAAATATACACTGTGAAGGAATTTGATAAGTAACTAAAAAATAAAAAAAAGGATTTTCCGAATAAAAAAAGGGAATATTTTCCGAGGTCAAAAACAAATTTCCGATAATGACATTCTATGGTTGTATTATATATCGATGGAAAACGAACTATTTCAGAAAAAGTAATGTCTAACATACAAAGTCGTAGACGGTAACGAAGAATACCAGAAAATGCATACACATATTGAATTTGTAAATAAACATTTCAATATACAACGACATAACATATTAACTGTTCTGGAGAAATAAAATTACTATTCAAAATTAATTTACCTAATAAAGGTACGAATGTGTTCATAATGATTTATTTTACTTTTTTCAATATTGAGGAGAAGAAGTAACTGTAAACTACTTGCAGAGACTAGTCACTGAAGGCAAGGACGTTTAGATGGGCGGGACAAGCGGCTCGAAGCAATCCATCAGGATGCCTCTATACAACAATGAATGCCAGTATAGTTGGCTAAAGACAAGGTGGGAGGCCAAAAACCTGATGGATAGACAGAATCAACAAAGATGCGAAAGAGCTGCATGTAGCAAACTGGAAAGCAATAGCACAAGAGAGGCAGGCGTGGAGAAGGCTGGTTCGGGAGGCCATATGGTGGTCTGTAGAGCCGACCAAAAAAAAAAATTCTCTACCACAGTTATTTTCTTATTTTACTCTTATTTAATTCATAATGCAAGATAAGTGTTAACGGGATGCGATGGATTGTAGGAAAATGGTCCGGGAAGGTCAAGAAAGGTATACAAAAAATAGCAAAAAAACAATAATTAGTAACTAACGTTTCGGCCCACTGTACAGGGCTTCATCAAGACTAAATCTTGGAAGTTTCAGAATAGGGTTTAGGAAGAAATAAAAACTACTATTATCATTCATTTATCTTATTTTATTTTACTTTTTATTTTAAATCCCATTCTAAATAACTACCAGGATAGAGCCCTGCGATGTGGGGCGTAACGGTGGTAACAAATAAATAGGTTTTCACTATTTCGTTTACCTTACCTGACCGCCAACCTGATCATCTTCCTAGAATCCATTATTTAATTTATTTACCTACGTGTACTTATGGTGTGTACATTGTTACATCATCATTATTATACATTTTATTTTATATTTATTTAAAATATTTTATTTTTATTTATTTACTTTATATTTTATTTAGAATGTATATATAGTATGATTGAATACTTACAGTCTTAATATAGATTGCCCTAGAGTGCGGTAGATAACATTGCTTGAACAAAAGTTTTCAAAGAAAAAAAAGTTTCAAATATTATTAAGGCAACGTTTAAGTGCGTGCCTTCAATATATATCCAGCTTGTTTGACATAAAAAAATTATTTTAACTTATGAAACATTAATTATAAATTTATAATAAGATAATAAACATACAGGCCCCTCAAAAATGTTTAAAAAGACTTGGATGCCTTTAAAGGACGGTCTATTGAAAGGTAAATTAAGGTGAGAGGTGAAGGCTCAATGACCCACACTCAAGAAGGCTTAAAATTAGATTCCCCTGGCAATAGAATGAAAGAGAAATAATGGCATTATAGGGCCTCGTCTTTACTATACAGATCCTCCTTTCATTCATAAAGCTGAATCCTATCAATCAATGAATAATAACCGTTTGTGTATATATTAACTGGGGCATTTAACGTTGATATTGCATACCTTACATTAGTTATTATAAAGTTATATTATATGATTAATGTCATAGAAATAAAATTACTATATCTCGAGCGAAAGATATAGTAAAGCTATCGGGTCGAATACTGTTTTTATATCTGAACATGGACGTTTTAGAAAATGTTATAGTCAAGATGGGGAAAAAGTCGTAAGAGCAGTGGAGAGCAGTGGAGTGGCACGTAAGAAGTGGTTCTGAGACCTGGATGATATCTAAATTAGAAAGCAAGTTGATGGCATGGGAGAGGCAATTTTTGGGCAGGATCTATAGCCAAGTATGTGAACATATAGCATCCGAGGATTTGTGTCAGATTTATGCAAAACCAGATTTTTTAAAACTTTTTTTTTTCATAAATATAAAATGTACAATATTTACAATATTGTTTTGGGATACCCCCTCACACAATACAATATTCCTGATACTAATTACGCTTTACAAACTTCTCTATATCACATTTTGCTAAAACAAACCGAAGGGAAAAGAAAAAAAACAATATTGAATTAAAACAAAATATATAACATTGGATAAAATAAAATACATATCATTGATTTATGTTTACAGTAATATATGTTTAGTTCTTTTGTGTTTATATCTAAGGGTTTTAGTTTTGGTGTAATTCCTAAATAATTAAGTGATTGAATGAGTTGGGGGAAGACTGGAATAAATTATGACAGTTTATATATGCAATCCTGTACGGTGTCTATATACAATTAAGTGTGCATTATAGATATTTTCGGGTAATATGGATAGTTATTAATAATTCTGAGGCATTTGTTTTGAAATACTTATATTTTTTTTTATATTGGTTGAACGAGTAAAACTCCATATGGGGCAGGCAAAAGTTAAGATGGGTCTTACCACCGCTTTAAATATTATCAATTTATTACTATTGCATAATTTTGATTTTTTATTAGAGTATAGGTACATTTGGTACATAATTTTTCTCGAGTTTTTCAATTATGATTTGGTGTGGTGGTTAAATCATAGGTTTGCTGTCTAAAGTCACTCCTAAGTATTTAACTGTTTTGCCGAAAGGAACAGGGGAATTATTCAAATTTATGGTCGATGGAAGTAAAGGACATTGTTTTGTGAAAATGATGGCTTCTAATTTATCAATTCCTAAAACTAATCTCCTATTTTTTTAGGTATTTAGATATTTTTTGAAAGCATCTTTTAGCCTATTAACAATTAAGTCAGAACGGAATGAAGAGGTAAATATTGCTGCATCATCGGCAAAAAGGCCTATATCAACTTTTTAAAATCTTGGTTAGTCATTTATGAAAATATTAAACAGAATAGAACTTAGGCAGGAACCCGGTGAGAGATCAGCAATGGTATGATAGGTGGGGGAGGGGGTTATATTACTAACTGAAACAAAGATAGATCGATTTGATAAAAATTACTGTATGAACCAGATTTGGTATCAAATGTGAGAGGGAGCCTAATTAAATGGTTGATGATGTGGTAGGGGAAAACTAAGCATGAAATGGCTAGACGAAGTGAAGAAGACTTTGAAAAAGATGGTCATTAGAATATGGTAGATGGTTGCCTGGGGCAGGTTAAAAAGGCCCAGGTTCTTGTAGAATCGTAGCACCAATAAATGAATACTCACTATATTTATCTTCTTTTCTTAACTTTTCCTTCTTTTTTTTTATCTAATATCATTTTATTTTATCTTTGTTCTGTGTATTTGTATTGGGCCCGTAAGTACATATAATTCAAGGTAAATGATTATTCTGATAAGAATTAAATCGATGGGAGGAGCCGTTGTTGAAACTTCTCATGGGTAAGCAAAAGTAGAAGATGAAATTTGCTAAAACTTATACCAAACCATGTCAACATTAATCCCCAACTTCAGGCTGAAATTGGATGAGCTGATTTGGAAACATGTGTGACAAGGAAAACAATTATCTATGTGTATGAGGGGGAAGTAGAGCATGAAATTCGCTAAAATTTATACTGAACCACGTCAAACTCCTCCTTCCTCCAACTTTAGATCGAATCGGAATAGTCGTTTTCGAAATGCAGGTTTGTCAAAGAAAATCGTTGTGAGAGTACGAAAGCAATAGTGGAAGACGGTATCTGATAAAATCTTCGAGGAGCCAACTTAGTACCAATCCAAACAATTCCAGGAAATTTTATCAATATCGAATTAACGATTCTATTGATTATGCTAAAACACAAATTTAGCATTTAAAACATTTATGACTCAGAGTACATACTTTTTTTTTTTATTTCTTATATGAATAAAGATTATAGAAAACGGCTTTTTTATCTTCCATAGGGAGGAAGGAAACATTTTATTCTGGGACTAGGTCCTATTAGAATAAAACAAAATAAAGGTAAAACTGAAACATGAAACATGTCTCGTCGGACGAATGCCTAAATAAAATAAATGATTGTAAACATTATATATAACTAACAAAAAAAAAAAAATATTTTTCTTGTAAAAAATAAAAATAATGTATTAATTCCTACGTTACATAAACACGTATTACTTACATACCTTTTTACATATAGCATATAACATGACTCATATATGAATATACTAGATATAATAGTTTATGTAAAACAAAATAACGGTTTTTTTTTAAATTTATAGAACATTTTACTTAAATCTTATTAGTATTTTTTTTTCTTCATTTTTCGGACCCCTCGCCAAATAAATAGAGACTGAGCCGGGATGGTATTGAACCCAAAATGTTCTAAACTAAACCAAGAGCTCTGGGACCCTCTCCCAACGTGCCCAAACATTGAGAGCATTTTTAAGGAAAAATATTTAAAAGCTGTTAATGCACGTTAAAGGCGCGCTTTATTTGTAAATTTGTTTTAATAATTAAAAAAATTATCTAGAATATTGGAAATTAAATTTCCAAAAATATGCTAAGAAAGTATGTGCAAAAAATAATAATCGATGAAAGATTGATGTTAACAAAGCTAGAATTCTAAATAATGGTTGAAGCCAATGTGAAAGAAAAAATTCTGCTCATATGGAATCGGTTTCGCCTTCTAGGTCGCTAATACTAACCCGCAATTTCTTCAAGTCATGCGGATTGATGTCTCCGTTGCCGTGTTTTAAAATATCAACACGGTTATAATATATTACAGTAAAATCCAGAAATATTAATTATTTTTACAAGGTGTTGTACTCAAAAAGGTTTTTATGAGATGATGGAAAATGCTAATATATTCTCTACTAGACAAAAAAAATGGAATCATTGCCCGATTGAGGTGACTATACTTTTTTATATCTTACAACTGAAACACGAAAAGTGGTCTACACTATCGTAATCAAAAGTACATCTGTATCTTGAATGATAATTAACTATGCGGTAAAAAATTAAAATTACAGCTTTCCAGGAAAAAAAGTTTTATCTTGAGAACAATACTTAGAATTATAATTTACGTGAAAATTATTAATTTACTAAACATTTTAAATGTGCTGAGACTGGAGGAGAGACACAATAAGCAAGCTGAAACGCAGAAGGTATGATGGTTATCCCTTTTACTACTAAAAGCTTTAAATTCATTGTAAAAAATGCAAAGTAAAAAATATTTATGTAGACGGAATCGAAAACTTTAACGCGCATATTAGGTTTTAAACATCAAAGAATACATTTGAATCCGTGTCTGTCGACAAATTAGTTTTCAGGTATAATTGAACGAACTGTCAATCCTAATTTTTTTTTCCTTTGTAATTAGATATAATCATCATGTATGAGTAGTCGAGAAGGAACAAGGAATCGTCCTCAGATGAACAAGGAAAGTGCTTGAAAAGAAACATCAGAATACCAATTTCACTGCTACATTCGACTCTTGATCCTTACAATAAGAGGTACTCCAGCTATAATGAACCTACATTGAGGAAGGTACAATAGAACTCCTAATTACCTGCATTATATTATCCAACTAACAATAGCGCTTCCTGATTTAGGCCCTTTCCATTCTATTTGAATCATGTTATTCTCATAAATAGATTCATATAATTTAATACAGTCTTTCATTTATTTACAATACCGAATACAATAATCTAGCAAATTAAATATTCCATGTGCTCTGGACACATTTCAGTCGGAAATACTTCCTTGGTCTGTATCTGTTCAGAGCCCTTAAAACTAAAAAGCCTTCCAATATCCTTTATTTGTTTATCCCGTGTTCTTATGTCCATTCCTTAAATACGAGATCCCAACCTCAAAGAACAGTTTCCTTTAAAAATTCTTTTTAGTCCGTATTACCTCGTTCTGGAGTTCCCCACCAATACTCATTTGCAAAACCTCTTCATTACCCTCATTTAAACATAAATTATTTCTCTACTTTCTGAACTATCAATCTAACTCAAACCTGTAACAATAATTTCTTCAATATCTTATAGTAAATTATTTTATTTTTACTTTATGTTATTGGTATTTTTAACTACCAAGGTTGACACTCCAACACTTTTGTTTTTGATTACTATTTAGTTTTTAAACGATTATAAGCCAGACATTAGCACTGAAATGTATAATTATTGCTAGGGTACAAGACGTTCCGAAATAAAATCACTTTTCATTCATTCACTGACACTTCCAAAATAAAAGGTACTTTGTATCTAAGTGTTTTTTGTGCTCTGGCCCATTACAGATCTGTCCTGTTCATTTTTAACTGGACAGTTTACGTAATTTATTTTTATATTCTTATCATTGTATATTTTATATCATTAGTTTTCTTTTGCTCATTTGTTTATAATTTTCGTTTCACTTATATTTACATATTTCAACCCTACCTTAATTTAATTTTTTTGTATCTTATTATCCTACTGTTTAAACTTATTTTTACTTTTAAACTGCTCGTAGATTCCGACTATTGCAACATTTACTAGACAAACGGTCTAAATTGCCAATCCATTACAAGA
>NW_027114318.1:1006759-1007580 GCF_000696795.3 Halyomorpha halys | reverse complement strand
TATATAATTTTAAAAATTATTTTCAGATATATAAGCAGAATTTTATGCATCGAGTTCCAGAACTTATAGCTACTGATACATAGCAACAGTAGCACATTCTTAAGGCGGTTGAATTACTGAGATTCCCAGGAGGAACTCAGTCAAGGTAACATTTCACAGCAGTAGGACTTCTCTAAACTTGGATGAGAAAGAGTTCGTGGACACTCGCAATGGCTGCCTTCCACTTCCATTATTTTTCGGGCAATATTCCAACGGCTATCGTGGAAGCGACGGAGCGTTCTATCTTGTCCCGCCGGATCTGGCCATTCCGTTCCCGATCGCCTTCCAACTTTATTCCCTCATATCGATACTACTCTATCGGAATCGATTCCTAAGCCGGACAATATTGCATGATAATTTATTTCTCATATTTTTCCAGATGTACTGTTTAGAAATATGCCCTGAGAAACTTCCAATTTACTTATCGGAAAACTCATTCACAAAAATACGGTATTTTTCCTTACATACTGTCTTTTACATATTTATTTAAATATTTTTGAAGAGTAATACATTCTGAAATATACTGTAAGTCAAAAAAATGGTTAATAGCTATGTTGCTTTAACGTTGCAAACATCTTCTGAGTATCTTCGTAATCGCATTTGTATTTTTGCGAATTCTTACGCAACAATTTACTTAAATTTCCAGAACTAAAGGATTACACTCTTTATTTTACTTAAGTAATATTTTTACATTAAAATAGCTATAAATGCAATAAATAATAAGAGGAAATGTTTCAACCGTTCAAAATTTCGAATTTGACTTTTATTCGATTGATATATAT
>NW_027114318.1:1001891-1006704 GCF_000696795.3 Halyomorpha halys | reverse complement strand
TATATATATATACCTGGGATATTTCAGCAACTTTTTCGCTACAATTATATTTATATTAATAGCATATTTATGAATAACAAATGAATTACAGCTCACTTTTAAGCATATTTTTATTTAACATAATTTTGAATAAACATATATTATAAATTTCTTTTTGATCAGAAATTTCATAATTTTTATTTGATTGTTTTTAAAATACCTCTTAAGTTGACTAATTAAGTACTAATATACTTACGCAAGAAGATTTAATAATCTAACAGTTTCGTTTAAAAAAAAGTCTCCAACCCAACACCAATGATTATTGCTCACCTGTAAAAAAAAAAAATAATAATTAGAGAATTAAAATAAAACTTTTAACATATAGATATTACAAAAAGCATACATAAATTAAAGAGATAATTCACTGTTTTATATATTATTTACTTTATTAATCGAAAATTTACATATTTTTATTTATAATTAAAAATAAATATACATCATCACTATGTAAGAGTGATAAAATTGTGATATATGGATATGTAATAAAATTAATTAATATCTTTAAAAAGAGCATATTGACAGCTTCTCGAAAAGTCAAATGTACAAATGTAAAAAATAAAATACATAGATAAATAAATTAAATGATAGAAACATAAGTAAACAATAAAAAAAATTCATACCTAAATAAAATTTTAACCTTTGAGGAGGATTGTAGGGGTGGTAAAAATGCTATATGGATAACGTAAAAGGAATATGATGATTAATTAGGTTCTCGTGAAAGTTGGAGAATTTAGATGGAATCAAGAAATTCATCACGGATAGCTTATTTAATAAAGAAAAGAGCCCAAACCCGAAAAGCTAGAATCAATATCCGAAAAACATGAGCGCATTTAGCTTCTTCATTTACCTCATTTATTTTGCCATTGGTTAGATTTTCTGTATAATACAAGAAATTCATTTTATTGAAAATAATACACATAAATGCAGTAGGTATCCATTTATAAAATATATACTATTTGTTAAATTGATCTAATAGATAAAAACACGAATACGGGTTCAGCAACATTCATGATAATTAATAACCATATCAATCTAATTTTCTAACAATTATTCAATTGATAAAAAAAATATATCTTTTTGCTCAAACTTATGTTGAAATAATTAGCCACTTCTTAGTCCGTTAGTCAATCTCTTTGGCACCGTAGATTCAAGTCCAGCGGTTCCCAAACCTTTTTCATAACGGCACCCTTGTTGAGCTGAAAAAAAATTCAATGTAACCTTGTCAAGGTTAAAAAATATTAAAAAATCGCGACAGTTATCCTTAGAACAGTTGACTTTGTAGGAAAAAACAAAACAAAATAAATTATGAAATGCATTGTATATTAGTTTTTTAATTTTATTATTATTTTTTTTTAAATATTTTGAGAAAATGACATTCACATTGGGAACTGGGAACATTGGGAACTACGGTTGTCAAAGCTATCTGCAAAAATTAAAATTTTTCTTTAATATAAACTATATAAAGATATTTAAGCAATCCATTGATAAAATTCAGTACAGAAGGGAACAATGATTTCTTCAGGTGTCCAGATAATTAAATAACAGTCCTTTCGAAACAAGATCCTAAAAATAGCAGCAGATGTCTCTTGGATTAAAAGAAACACTCTATTGCATAGTGAACTAAACTAAACTAAACTTGGATCAACCAATCATTCATTAAAAAAGTTTAACAAAATTCCAATTCTAGTTATAAGCAGTGGAAGCTACAGTGGATAACGACGTAGGAAATCCAACTCCAACTCGAAGACTGAAGCCCGAATTGGTGTAAGACTTTCTCCAACTCCAAGACTGAAGCTCAGATTGATTTTAGACATTCTGCTATTAACAATTGATTTATTTATTTTATAATTAGTATTATTTCCCTATTTGAATTTTTCTTAATTTGTTATAGTATGTAAGTTAGTTTTTTATTTCATTAATTCAGTAAATATTAGTTTTTATTGTTTCTTTAATTATTTATTAACACATTAATTATTATTATTTCTTGGAAATATTATTTCGATTTTTTTCTAAATTATTTTTATTAATTAAAGTTATTCAATAATTATAATATTGTAAATCGTTGGTTTGTCTTCTTTGCACGAGACTAAACCCCTACGTTGTCAATTTTTAAAACCAAATCTAATTGTTTTTTAAAATTTAATTATTTAATACCAGATCGGCCTGTTGGACCTAACATTAATTTTTTTTTCAATCAGTTTATGGGAGGTATAGCCTCGTACAAAAGACATCCCTAACTATGTACAACGTTATAAATAACAAAAAAAATTAAGATAAAATAAATAAATAAAAATGATAATTTTTAATAAGGGAGAAGAAAAGTAAAGTTAATAACAAAAAAAAAAAAAAAACCAACGACATTCGTAGACAACAAACCATATTGCCCTCTAATGGGAAAATAGAACAAGTTAATTTGAAAAAAGGACGAAGGGAAAAAAATAAAATAAAGTAATGGCAATAGAATTGGTAAAAATTTACAACATGATGTCCTGCAGCAGCCTGAGCTTCAGTCTTCGTGTTGTGGTTGGGTTTCCCAGGTTGTAGGCCACTGCTCCTTTAACTATCGGTAACTGGGAGTGCAACTTCATGAATCATTTTTTCATGTAATCCTCAATTAACTCCATATGCAATTCTTGAAGCAATTGGCTATTGTTCACAAACCAAGGATCAGTGGATACTTGAGATTTTACTTTGAAAAGATTGTAATTTTTCCCTTGTCGTAAAAGATGCCGCTCCCCAGCCCCAGACTTCACAGCCGAACATCAGCAGTGGCCTGAGAATTGTTTTAAAAATAATAATAGCAGTCTCAGGTTTTAATTTGGATTTTCTAAATCTAACTGTTATAATAACCATGAAAGATACATCAAGCCGGTTTGATTATAAAGAAATATAAAAAAAAAATAAAATAGTTCAGAATTTTTTAATATTGTAAAACTTTTAAAAAAACGACGGCTAAATATAATATTATAGGATTATATCACAACATTGTATCAATTATAAAAAAAAAAAATGAACCTCTTGAATTGGTCCAACTAAAGAACGTAGTGATCCCATGAGAGGAAGGGAACACGGCAAGTTAATAAATACCGAGATCTTTATAAGAGAGTTAATAAAAAGGGCGGGGAGCAGGAGGTGAACAAGACTGATCGACCTCGGTTGTCGTCTATCAACGTCAAAGCCGATATATATGCTAATTCTCTCTTAAATAGATGTAGCCTTTCACATCTACACCAACTCTCCAATTCCAATTCCAATCTTTGTCTTCCAATTACCTTCGCTATACTCCTCAATCGATAGCCAATTGACGGCCATAAGTTCACATTCCGTTCGAATCTTCCCGTCGTCCTAGGTTTCACGGAGGCAGCAGGAACAATCACGGTTTTATACTGATTGAGAGAGACGTCTCACTCTGCTTTATTTGCACAAGAGGAAAATGAGTTGAATTAGGGCGAAAATGACATTTTTCAAGTTAAATTTGGATAGAAAATTTAAAGAGAAGTAATAACTATCGAAAACATTTCACAACTGACGCTGGATAAAAGTACGAGCACTATAGAATTAAGAGAAAGGGAGTGAAAAAGATAGTAATGCTCAAGCAAACCAGAAGCTTCTCAGCAGGTTATTTAAAAACACGAGAAGCGAAAAGCCTTCAGTACTTATGCTCATCAAAAATAAAAAAGAGACCGTTTTATTGAGTCGCAAGTAAGACGTTGAGTCATTGTTGGAAGAGTACCAGGATGATCAATGGAAATATCTGAAGATAATCAACCATGAGTGAGTAAAGACACTTCTGAAGATCCTTCCGGTAGCTGAGGAGAGGGAAGATGAAGGGACATGGAAGACAAGAACCAGGAAGCATGAAATAATGGAGTAAGTCCACAACTTTCCACACACCTTACACCATCATCATCATCATCATTAAACCTCAATCAAAATTAATTAACTATCTCTAACAATAAATGTTCTATTTCGGCCACTCTTCATACCTGTAGTAACAATAGATTTAGTGTTTAACCACTCCCTCTTGTTCAACCAACCTGTATATATAAATTATCATTCTGTCACCTTATGCCTTATTTCATTCAATTAATTTCAAACAGTCCACTACAAACTCATCCAGCCAATAAAAGTGAAGAAGTGCCTGGCCTTGACTTGAAGGCGCACTTCATACAATGATGACATAATGTAAAGTCATGCAAGTAACATAACATGGATAATTAATTATGTTTCAAAGAACTTTAAACTGAAAGGATTAAATAAATTTGATGTTCGAGTACTTAGCTTTTCTCACAGTCCAAATCAAGACAAAGAGGGAAACATGCTCCAGACACCGGAGCTCATGGGACACCCGATTCTCCTGGATCGTGTTTTCCTTTTTTAGTAACATTTATGAAAACTCAAAGCTTACTAAAAATTAATTATTGATTAATTAATAATTACTATATAATTATTTGATAAAAATAGGAAGAAGCAAAAACTTGGAAGTAAAATAGTGTGGTATTATTAGCATATATGCCTTATTATTATTACATCTTTCCATGATTATACCTTCCTATTATTATATCTTTCAATGATTATACCTTCCTATTATTATATCTTTCAATGATTATACCTTCCTATTATTATATATTTCCATGATTATACCTTCCTATTATTATATCTTTCCACGATTATACCTTCCTATTATTATATCTTTCAATGATTATACCTTCCTATTATTATATCATTCCATGATTATACCTCCCTATTATTATATCTTTCAATGATTATACCT
>NW_027114318.1:996275-1001841 GCF_000696795.3 Halyomorpha halys | reverse complement strand
CCTATTATTATATCTTTCAATGATTATACCTTCCTATTATTATATATTTCCATGATTATACCTTCCTATTATTATCTCCTTCCATGATTATACCTTCAGTTCAGTTATCGTAGTAATGAGGTTCATTAAAATTAAATTTGAATTAGAAACTTTTTTAAATATAAAATTTATTAAATTTATCAGTTTCAATATATTTTTCACATTAAAAATATAAATAGCATTTTCTGATAAACTTGATATGAGTATAATATAATTTGTTTTTCCTTCTATTTGGAAATATTGTTTCCTATGACCCATGGATCCCAATCTGTCTCAACGGATATTACGAGAATAATCGTTATTTTCGGCGCTATTAGTGTTACTATTAGTAAAAATGTGTTTTTGTCAAAATATATATATAATCAATCGCTTATAAAATCTTTGACAAATAAAAAGGGGTTGAGTATATAAAACCTCCTCCCCAAACGCTAGCAAGTGTAAGGCTCGGCTACCCGGTCATTGGCTTATAAAAACCTATTCACATTTGATAAGTACAAATTTATTCATTGTGAACAGAATAGACTAGCCGGTTACCTTGGTAAATATGTAATAAGCCATAGGTATTGAATATATAAAAGATACAACGATTATTTTACAAGAATCACAAATAACAATATACGACATTAACTTTTAGAAGTAAGGAGCTATGTTTTCAAAGAAACATTTATACAATCGAAGATCATCATCACCCACTACCAACCCAAAAAAATATACGAAACTCCTGTTTCCAATCATATTAGCCAACCAAATTAAAAATTCTATCCTGTTTTCGGAGAAACAGGACGTAAACCAATATCATTGTAGAGGGAGTGAATAACCTTATATATATATATATATATAAAAGATTAGCGGCTCACAAGTGATCAACTGAGTAATTTTCTAGAGTGTTGTTGCACCTAGGGATTCTGCAGGGCAAGAAAATTGGATATCAGCGAGAATCCATAAAGGTTTTATCAGCTCTGTAATATGGCCATCGTGTTAAACCTCCCATAAACAAGGAACATATTCACTTCGTAAGAACCTTATACCCTGACGATACAACAAGTACCTAAAGGATGAACATAATAGCTGACCACTTGAAGGGACAGTTTCTAACCTACATAAAATAACTTAAAACAAATCCATTATATTGGAGACAGGGCTGAGCGGTGACAGGCTACATATTGATGTAGTGTACCTATAAGTCTTTCGATAGTCAATTAAGAAAGATGGGACAAAACAGTCTATTTTCAGTAAATAACTTGTGAGATTTTATCTTTATTTTGGAATTGTTAGTTCATTAAAATCTTTTGATTTTTCTCATTTTCTGCGTTAAAATATTTCTGAATCACAATAATCCTTTTTTAACAGGCTAAATGAAAATTGACCCAGACAAACAAACAGATAATTACCATGTCTTTAGTCCCAATAGATTCTATAGATAGCCCACAGTGCGCCGACCGGCGTCTTTGATACGATCTCGCAAGACTTAGCGGTTTTGATGGCGCTGGTTTCGAATATGCAAATAGATATGTGATTGGTTTCTAAATTTCTAAATTAATGATTAAAAAAATTACGAGCTTACAACTACGAAGTATAGTAATAAAGTTTTCCTTCGCCTTACTGGATAGATGACAATTAAGTGCGATTAAAACAATGTTATACCTGAATCAGAATTAAAGTACAGGCACCACAACCAAGTATGTTCGAAAATGAATAGATTTTTCAAAAAATGATTATGATTTTAATCAACAGAATACTCTGATGAATTGATAATATTTTTTATTTGGATATATACTTGATACATCCTGATACGTTCAGGATAGCATTTGTGATATCGCTGTCCGATGACTTCATAAAATAAAGTGGTAAAGTGGGAATTAATAATTCAAAACTTCATTAAAGAAACTATTTAATTTAATCCTAATCATTCAATTAAATGAAAACACTCGGTACGTAAACAACCGATAGTGCAAACATTTGATATTTCAGTCGTTATAATTAGTTAATTTATGAATATCTTATAATCAATATCCGGTTATGGATTGATTGGTATGCTCTGTATTTTAGCAACCCAATGTATTTGGACAGCATGGCTAAATAAAGCATTTCTCTTTCTACCTGTTCGTTAAATAAATGTTAATAAATAATGATAATAAATGTTATATATAAAATGAATAAATGAATGTTTGAATAAATGAATATAATAAATGTTATATGTTTAGCGAAGAAAACATTTATTCGTCCGCAAATTATGCTATGAAGGTTCATAATCCTATAATGATATTTATGAATTAAATCTGTCTATATTTCATACATGAGAGAACGACGCCATCAAAACCGCAAAGCTTGATGGTGTTGCGGGATAGTATCCGCTTTGCTTGCTGGCGAATATTAGGCTCTGTATTCAATATAACTATGCAAAAATCAATATAAATTACCCAATTGTTTATTTAGATACATTTTTTGTAACAGGTTTAAAAGTGATTATTTTACTCCAGAAATGTTTCTACGGAATGAAAATATGCATTCCGGAATAAATCGAAGCCCAGAAACTAAAACAAAAATGAGAAAATAAACAGCCTTTTTTTACATTAATTTTTGTGATATAAGAAAATTAATCCAAGACAGACCTTCCATAGGTAAATATGTTTTATTTTCGTAACTTGATCGTAAAAATTGGTTTACATGGTTAATTTAATTTAAATATTATGATTTTGACATCATATTTTCTAGTGATGTCAAAATAATTTTCATCATCAAAGTAATACCATACCATCGTTCCCTGTTTTTCTAGTAACATTGTTCTAGAATTTTCCTCGTTTTGACTTAGTGTCAAATTCATCAAAACCTCCTGAAAGCCTGCCAAAAAACGTTGAAGACAAAACGAGACCAGATAAACAAAAAAAAAATGTTTAAGATTTCAGTTTCTTGATCCGACCAATTTTTTATGCTTCCAGTGTAATTTGTAGCACTGGATCTAGATTTATTTCATGACTTTAAAAATAAAAGTAAAGATTATGGCAGTTTGGAAAAATCTGTTGAACATTTGGGAGGTTTTTGAAGGTTAATTTTGTTTTATGCATATTTATACAAGATATTATTGCAATCCTAAATTATTTTTGGTTCATTAAAAAGGCCACTCCTTTTAATCATATATTTTGTAATTTTAAATGCTTAATATGAAATATTATGGGATTAGAATTGGTAAATATGGGGTGGGGGGAAATGACTGTTATGAAAAAGTAAAATGTATATATATTCTGAACTTCCTAAAAATTCCAATAATGTTAATTGTATTTTAAATTTATATTTACTAATCTCCAAGTATGTGAATCGATTTGAAAAAAAATTAAATGTGACCCGAACTATTTATAAATTCAGTTCTGACATTATAAATAACTCCACCAGCAAGGTTTGAAACCACATTTCCGAAAATGTGTCTTAACCCAAAAGTGTGAAATTTATTACCTGTTCGCTCTGGTAATCTAGCAGATTGACTACAAGTTAACATTAATTAGGCATAGAGTAATCAGTACTAAGGTACACTAATTAACTACACTAGTAACTAAGTAATTAGGCATAATTATTGTTTGTTTACTTGGAGTTCGGTTAGTAAGATTTTTTTCTAATGTTCCTAAACCTTAGTCACACAAGAATTATATTTTATAACAAATATCTTCCGTATTATATATACATATATTTTTTATATGCTAGATTGTAATAGACAGCTCTATGTATGCTGAAACGAACAAGATGAGGAGATATTTGTTTTTTCCCGTCGGCCCTTAAGATGTAGGTCTACCGTTTAAAGCAGCCAGTTCAACCTCTGTATATCTTGGGCTGTTTCTTCCTTACGTGGTGCATGTAACTCTGTTGTGTCTTTGTCTGGTCTATGGGCTCCCATCTTGGTCTCTTGCCAACTACTCTGGCATTCATGGTTAGAAGAAATGGTTCAAGTAGCAAGACATGTCTGTTTTCTAACTCTTTTGTCTTCAAGCAGGGTGTAGGTTTTTTCTTTTTTTTCAGAACCATGCTTATAACGACAATATAATGTAATTAAAATATTAATGTTTGTGGTGCACAATAAATTAGTGGTTAGAGGATTACGGTCGCAGCCATTTGAACCGGATTTGAGTATGCCTATAATTTGTGAATTAGCTGGAGAACATTAAAAAAACAAGAATTTGTTTAAATGCTATTGATTTGTGTTTTTGGCAAATAATTTTCTTTATACTGATTCATCATTCTCTTAATAATTGCATGTACAAGAAATATGTTACATATAATGCCGGTCAAAAGTTTCATAATGCCAATCCTATTGTGTAAAACCTGTGCTAATATAATATTTTCACATTTTTAATATAATACAATTTTTTTTGTATTATATGAATTTCTATCTGAAAGTATGAGTGGCTGAGGATACAAAGACTTTTACGTTTTTTAAGAGCGTACAAAATTTATATTTGTTATAAATTTATTTAATAATTTACTGTATTTTATTCCTATTTATTTAACCACATTAGGCTTAAAATAATTTAAAATGATGATACGAATGATAACTTTCATCTACTATCGGTTATCATTATCACTATAGTCATTGGATATCAGCAACCATTGTTACTTACCTACATTCACCATAAATTGTCACATATGATTTTTTCACTTATATTTTATCGTATATAATTTTTTGAGTTTTCATTAGTTATTTTATCAATATTATTTTGCAAATCTTCTTCCATGCAATCTTTGTTTCAATTTTTACCACTAATGATAGGGCTTATGACCTGAGAACCCAAAATCCTTAAAGGCTATGGATTGGATCTGAACTTTTTACTTAAATATTAAATTATTTTAGAATTGCTGAAAATAGTACACTCCTTTTGTTATTAATAAAAAATGAATCACGTCTAAATTTTCATTTGGATGGAGAACCATTTAAATAAATAATTCATCTCAATATTTCAAGGAAAATTATTTTACTATAAAATTTAGATTAATGCAACTTAAGACGGTATTTCAAGTGGAATTACAAATTCAGTTGATGAGGAGATATTTAATTTTTAATTTCATCCTGGCAATCTCAATGATTGGCAAATAATACCAAAAATATCAGGCAATTAACCAATAGCACTTTTTAAAACATTATTATTACTAATTTTTTCAAAGCCTGTTTATGCTGATACTATTCGCATCTTTGGGTGAGTTTTCTTATTTTTCCTAAATATTTTATGTTGAGACTCACCTCTTCGTACATTATCACCCAATGACAAGGAAGGAACAATTATTTTTCTCAACCACTGACGTAAAATTTTCCTTTACCTGTTTAAAAATATTACCGTAACGGTCTTTCTTGACAGTTACGTTTCTGGCCTTTGCCTAGTAGCTCTCTCTAGTGGACTTTTCAAAAAACTCATACATCAATCAGTTGCAGACCTACCTTCTACGCCGTAACGTAAGTCTCCTTTCTCGTTCTCATATTTGTTACATTATTCTTTTCCCATTCTCCATATTCTACCTTTTCCTATTGTATATGTATGTATATATA
>NW_027114318.1:974856-995860 GCF_000696795.3 Halyomorpha halys | reverse complement strand
TTTTCAATTGTATGTTTCTCTAAATGTTGTTGTTATCTCTTTTGTTCTATAGCCCTGATGAAGACTCACTGGTTTTGTTTATTTATATTGTTCTTTGCTGACCGCACCCCCCGACAAACTTCTCCAATCATTAAAAATATTATGGTTTGTCCGGACATTAATATTCCAGAAAGGAAAAAAATTTTTTCAATACAATAACGGATTGAAGAGGCTCTTGAAGAAAGAAGATTTTCAAACATCGGTGAGGAGAATAAAAATAAACCCATTCTTACTAAGGACGGTAAATTTATATTTACTTTTTAGAAATGAATTTATAATTTACTAGAAGTTTTTATTTTAACTCAGTTGAAAGTTATTATCTACATATTGTTTAGATTCTCATGATCCATTGAACAATAATTGTTAATAAACGAAAAAATGGAGATGAATTGGCATAGAATATCCAAAAAAAAAAGATTGTTTATTGTTTAAAGATGTGTAACATATACGTTATCATTCTAACAAAAAAACTACTACGCTGCAGTAGAAAGAAAGAGATGGGAACGAAAAAAATTAAATATTTTATGATTGGTAATTTTTCCTAAATCCTGAAGTTGAATCAGGGCTTTTCACTGAGAGTAATTTTTTTTGGTTATTTCCACATAATCTCAAACTCAATCCGAACCAATCTAAGCATTGTTAAAGATTCATGAAAGGAAAACACCCCATCCGAGGCGGGCTCCCGCTGGGAAATTGCCAACCAAGTTTTAAAACTAATTAAGAAAGAAACTAGGAGAGTTATATTTATAGGGGTGAGAATAAAAAAAGGGGGGTAACGGATCCTTGGGGTGATGATTGGCGACCCTTAGTGGTGGTCACGTCCTTGAGGAGGTCCTAGCTAACTGTTGCCATTCCCTTTATCGTCATCCCTATATGTATCCCATCCCGGGGGATTTCTCTTTATTTCTCCCGAAGGAAATTATCGAGAAGGATCTCGGTCGTAGGAGAAGCCGCTAAAGCACCTCCTCGAAAATTTATAAAATAGCTGGCGGATAAGGAAAACGGTTATGAGCTCTGTTTTATGGCTTCCTTAAGATTAAGTGCGCAGCGATTAGGACTTAGTATCCGATGAATCGTAATTTCAGTATTTAGCTTTAAAACTTATTAGCAGTATATCTGGTACGAGAAAAATTTACGACTACAGTATAAGTACTTTAGGTGATATACCCTCAACAGTATAGCTAGTTGTCCACTAGAAAGAATTAAAGAAGAAAGAAAAACACACAAAAGTTTAGCTAGAAACAACAGTCTATCAACTAGAGATTATTTGCATACATATAAGTAATATGAATTAACATGTACAGGTAAAATCATATGAAAAAAAATATATACGACTGTTTTCAATTAATTTCTTTTAACTGAAAAGAAATTAGTTTTTTTTTTATTCAATTTAGACATAAAAACTTGACAAATAATTCAAAAAAAGAAAATCTAGAATACAGTTTACGTATCTAAAAGCATGTAATTCTTTTATTCCAGATCTTTACAAAATTTATTTAAAATGTTAAGGCTGGAGTGGACTTGGCCTCCTTTTCCTTATATTCTGATTGGACCAAGGATCTTCTCTGGTGGGAAAGGACTAGAAGTGACAGACGTTGAAGATCATAATAGTTTGTTTCATTTACACACTCCAAGGTCCGTTTTTCTCCATAGCATGTACATAAAATATTATAAAGTGGAAATTACTATTAATTTAAACCATAAAAGTTTTAATGATTATATTTATAATACCATATAGACTTTACTACAGAGTCCTTCAAAAAGAATGAACTATTTCCCAGGGCACAACTCAGTGGAACGAATAACAGACAATTTAGAAAGAGCATATTTTTAAATTGTAGGAAGATAATCCGGTTGGGCGGTCAATAAAGGTTTCAGAATAGTAAAAGAAAACTAATTATTGATATTACGTTTTTCCAATTTACAGTGCTTCGACAGGACCAAATGAAAAACAAGATACAAACATTGTAAGAATTGACAAAACATTACAATAAATATACAGAGAAAATACGAGAATATGTAAAAATATATATATATAAAAGAAAAAATAATGACTTAAGAAAGAATACATATAGGAGGACTAGAAACTAGTTATTAATAGATACACTCAGGTGTGACAGAATTCTAAATACAGAACTAGAGTAACATTGTAGAAAAATATTCGTTAGAACAAGTTATAAATATGGTAAAGAGGTAGGTGTAAAAAGGTAAACAGAAGGTGAAATAAATATGGTAAAGGTGAGGTATAGTAGCAGCAAGTAAAAGGAAACATTAAGCAAATTAATAAAAATAACAAATAAACATAGATAGGATTACCTGTCAGGTATCTAATATGTTATAATTTTAATATTTATGTTTATGTTGTTTTGGACACAAAAGTGTGAGGACGTTTACAATAATGATCCTAACACCAATGAAAAACCAAATCAAAAACTCGAAGAGAGTTCCATTTGAACTACAACTATAAATACAAACATGTAATATTACTGACTCTATCACAAATATATCTTTTTTTAAGAGAGGTTAACTTTATAAAACTTCTAAAATAAGTCCCAACTGCTTCTCATCTCATGCAAAAACTTTTCGATCCTCCTCTTATAAAAGTTTGTTGTTAGAGTGGGAACTAAGATATTTTTGCAGCATCACAAATAAAGAAATACGGTTTTTTTGTTTTGTTTTATAGTAAATGTCTAAAGTTTTAGAAAAGCAATCTTTCGTCGACTTTCTAGACATAGTGAGTGTCATAAGTAATTCTATATTTATTTTTTTATTATATTATATTGTTTTGTTTTTTTAGCAAGAAATTCCCATTTCACGACTACTTTACTTTATTTCAATATCCGACAATATTTCTGGAAGTTTGTCTATTATTCACTAAGAATAAAAATAATACATAATCAACAGTTTTTCAAATAAATAATTGACTTATTATAAGTTTAATTTAATATTTATGCACCTAATTTTACAATTATAAATCAATTGAAAAATTTATAAAATTTTGAAACCGGGAAAAAATTAAATACTAAGTATTATTATTTTTTCTTATCTTAAATTATATAATGGACGTACGTTGACAAGATTAAAACAGATTTTCATATTAAAATTTTGAATTAAAGTAAAAAATGTTTTTGTTTTAAATCAATCGTGACTATTTTCATAACAGTCTAAAAAAAATTACTTTTTTCTTTTTAATTTTATCTCACTTTATTTATTTAAAACAATGAACTTGACAGAGGGTAAACTGCCTGAAAAGTATTTCCTTCGTTAAAATAAAGTAAAAAAGTCATAAAAGGGTAAATTCTTCCAGAAAAAAAATATAAATAACTAATATACCTTTTTGAACCGTGCTAAATGTAAACATGAAAATATAATTAAATTATATATTCTTTTTCTGTATACGACGACTTAACAAGAATAAATTTATTTATTCTGCTTTGCATTTTTTCTTTTTCTTTTGTTATTAATACTGAATTCTCTCATTACGCCGCACTCTAGCATACCTCTTATTCTTCTCTTTTGGTGACATTTCACAAAATTGAGATTACAAGAAGAGTTATTTTAAATTTATGTACTCATTTAATGTTGCTTACTTTAAAATTAAATTAAAATAAAATAACAAAAAATAATAATATTGGCACCAAATAAATTGGTTAATAAATAATTAACCAAATAAAAAATTTAACACATTTACTAATAAAAATATAAGTTGGCAACAGAGAAAAAATGATTGCAAAAAAATAAATAAGTTAACACAATGAAATGCTATTCGCTATTGTATCTAGTTTTAATTGTTAAAGAATATATATATATATATATATGGTCGAATCTTTGTCCACAATAAACCGATTTTCGTGTTTTTTTGTTTTGTTTTTTCAAAATACTCCCTTTCCCTATAATCTTCCTTTAGAATAAACATACTGAAATCCTCGAATTCTCAGGTAGAAAAAATTGAAACGTTTTTGATTTTTATCTCAGAAAATATAAGTTTTTTTCATTGTTAAGGTATACCAATCAATTCTATTAAGCTATATTATATTTACTAAAAAAACATAATGAAAATTTCCTGTGACAATTGCTCATATGATCGTTCTTTACTCCCCTAAGTTTTATCCAATTGCTAAGATAACAGAAACCTTGGAAAGCTTAATGTCTCCTCTTTCAGCCTGCATTGATAAAATTTAGATTTAATGGTCTTAAAAGGGTGAAATATGGGTTTCAATTAGGGAAACAAATTCAAACGTTTTATTTTATATCTTAACTCTGATTTGTTCAATTAGATCCAGTTTGCGCCCTTTGGTGAGTTTATGGAGCCCTAAACCATTGCCGAGTTTGGTGTAGATTGATCGAGTAGTGTTGAAGTTATTTATATTTTTTTGATTTAAGAAAATATGTATTTAAGGGTTTCTCGAGGTGCTAAAAGCGAATTTCAACTTTGTTTCACTCCTGAAAAATATTTTACCTTACTTCGATAGGTTAATCGGTCTCAATTGTTTCAATGTAGTACTAATATCCTTATACAGTACTAACACAGTGAGCGGATTCGTATTCGAAGGATAAGAAAAACAATTTGTCGTCACCCTCTCACATGCTTTCCTCTTCTAAATATTTTCTACTTTTTACTTTCTACCCACTTGTTACTTTTCCTCTTAAAAAACACTTTTTCATCTCTGTAACGTATATTTTAATACGGAGTCTGGCCGTTCGCGGCGCAGAAGCCACTAGGCGGTAAGATTTCAAGCTAACAGGTTCGTTTTATGTTTTATCTCCTTTTTTCCCCTATCTTTGTTTTACCCCCCCTTCTTTTCTATTCTTTTCTCTATTTTCTTACCCAAGTTATTAGTTATGTTCACCATATATTATTATTGTTATTTTCAATTTTTTTTTTCTGTTCATTTCTTTTTTTAAATTTAACTTATATTTTACTTCTTTATCTAATATTATGGTTACATGTTTCATTTGTTACATACATTTTCTTTCTCTCAATTTTATTTTTCTTTCCATAATTTTAATTTTAAAATTAATAATAAACTAATATTTCTTTGCATTATATAACATTTTTATTTGATTTCCTTAATTATGTTATTTTAACTACTTATTCAATTACCTATGTATACATTTTACTTTCCACTTCTTTCATCACTTTATTTTGATAATTCCATTCTATACAATTATTTACTTTATATCATTCTGTTTATATTTTCTGTATTCATAGGTTGTTATCTTGTTCTGTTCTTAGCCCTGATGAAGGGTAGAAATTCTGACCGAAACGTTGGCACGACGAAATAAGTTACTTCAACTTATTTGTGTTTTATTTTGACCTCACCCCTCCCCCCTAACCATCTCCTCCTCGTATAAGTCATCCACGGTCAACTATCTTTTATGATTAGTAATAATAATAGTAATAAATGCATACTGAATCCGAAGGTTCCTGCGGAGTCGAAGGGGTGAGAAGGGTTGTGAAATGCATACTATGTTTATACCATGTGCAGTATAAGGTGGATTTCAGTGAGGTATAAGTAGATAAGAAAAATATATGTTTTTTTAAATTTTTTAAATCAGTTATTAAGTTTTTGAGATATAGGCTCATGAAATTAAATTTCCAGACCAAACTTTTGATAGCAGTATTCCTGACATGTAGTACCTAAAAAATTCGATTTTCCGATACTTGTTCAAGATAGATTTTTATTTACTTTTATCAACTCCGATGTATAAGTTGTTATACTGTTTGTTCATAAATATGAAAAAGTTGTTATAAAAATTCACAGGCTTATACTTTGATTTCAATGTTTCACTTTCGCGTTTTTTTTTTTGGCTAGAAAAATTCATCATGAAAGAATAATATAACTTACTTTTTGCTAATCTATCAATAACTCGCCGAGAACACCTCAGATATACGGCTTATTTTCGTACTTACGAATAAACAGCAATAATTATTTAAAGGGTCAAAAAAAACCCGCCAGAGAAATTAAAAGAACATGGATAATTGTTAACAATATTTATTTATTCAAAGTAGCTACAGATAAAGACATATTTAGAATTTTCTCTGTTGCCTCAACATTAATGGAAAGACTGAGTTTGCGTGTCTCTAACCAAGGAATTATAATTAGGTGTATATCCTGACAAAGATAATAATAATGAGTCCACGCGTTGCGTCCGGTGACAAGTGTAACACCTAAGTGTAACATGTAAGTATAATGTGCTGTGTGGGCAGTGTCAGTTTGTCAGAATTCTAGAAATTTATGACCATTACGAATTCCCAGAATGCATTAAACTATTTCAAAAAGTTTTGTCTTCAACAATCGCTTCGAAGTACACGGAATTCCACCACAAACATTTTGAGCGATCGAGAATCGACCAAAATCGGGCTCGCGATCGACTTGTTGGCCACCCCTGCCTGGTTTCTTGAGGTGTTAAAAACGGATTTCATGGCGTAGATTGATTCAATTTATGTAATCAAATCATAACAATAAGGTATACGAAAATGTTTAATTTTAACTAAATGCAATAATTTATATCAAACTATCAATTGTGATCATTAAATTTATATACATCCTCAAATATATCAATAGCTAAGGATTGTCGAGTCATTTAGTATTTTATAAAGTTTAAAGTTAAAAAACCAAACAGGAACTTGAAAAGGAAGGAATATTTTAACGCGGAAATCCAATTGCAATTAAGGTAATTAGTTATAGAACAATAGAAAAACCCGTCAGAATTGTAAATTATGTAAATAAATAATGCTATTTTTTAATAAGCTTACGGTTAACATGCTAAAGAACCAACCGCCAGAGATAATTGAATAAAAGCTATTTAAAATAAGCTAATCTCACGTGTCTCGGCTAACTGAATTAACAAACAGAATTGTAGCGCCAAGGTCTATTTTGAAACGAAAATTCTTATTTAATTAAGGTACTTTGTTATAAGATGGGGCTTATTCCTGGCAAAACGAAATTATATTGAAGATTAAATTACTCGGAGCTTTCAAGAAAAATAGAAGATTCAATTTCAAAAGGTTCCCAACCCTTAAATGGGAAACAGTACTTTTAAAATTAAATAATCCCATCAACTTGTTTGCGGATTCTTAGTTTTTTTTCTTCTGTTTTTTGTATTTTTTTTTAATTTAGAAAATTCTCAGCTTTCAGGGGAAATACAAGAAGCAATGGTTTACAAAAATAGATTTTCTGTAAATGACTGCTGCTTCTTTTGTCCCGTCATGAGATCAGCAAACGAATATATTTTATTAAATTCCCAAAATCCTTTAAAATTGTTGCCGAAATAATAAATTGTTATAAAATTCCGGACATACTGGTATCATATTTTAATAAATAGAGATAGATTAAAATTTATTTATTAAATGAATTTAGTAATACTTATTATTAGAGTATATAAAAATAAGAAACTTTATTAGTTTTTAGATTAATGATCAATGCATTATTTAAAAAATTATGAAAATATTACATCAGTCTAGGCATTAATTAAAATCCTTTAATAAGATGGTGAAAAAATGTGAAATGCAGAAAATTATATATATATATATTGACTTTTACAAAGAATGGTTAAAAATGTTATCATTTCAAATGTTATGTGATGACGTTTTTTAAAAATATAATATTCAGAAATATACATATTTTAACAAAATGTAATACTGCAAAGCAATAAATACGTTTTGTTTTGAATTATGCAATTCGTTAATTGACAGATTACATTTGTTTCATTTTAGAAAAATGTTTTAAATTGAATTAATAAAAGGCTGGAAATTGATATATTTGCATTATATTTTTAGGTATAAATTGAAAAAAAAAATACATAAAATATATAGATTATCACGAAATACAAAGAGTCAAAAATTAAGAATAAACATTAACGTATAGCCTGTAAAATGACGTAAAGGCCAGTTGCCAAAAAAAAAAAATCTTTATTCATTCAATAACTCTTTAATTTATATTTTGTAAATATATTTTCATAAAATTCTCTGACTTAGCAAAGAGTTTGAAGGAAGTATCATGACTACTGATTGATATTTCCACAATAATGAAATTTCCCGATCTTTTCTCGTTACCTCTCTCGGTATACAACCTGTAGATACTTCATTGAGAATATATCAGGTCCTGGGTATATCGTAACCACTGTAGATGCTCCTTCCATTGAAAGAAATAGTAAATTGTGTCGTGAACTATAATTGGATTCAATACATAAATTCATCAAAAGACCTTTTACTAAATTCCATTATCAATTACGGTTAATAATAAATTAATGGTGCAGTGATTTACAACGTAAGAAATATAACTTCATCTCGGAGACTAAAGCCCAGGTTAATAATAGCTGATATTCTGCTATGAAATTTATTTGTTTTGTTTTCTAAATTTATTTTTTCAGTATGAAGTCAGATATTTATTTTGTTTATTCTATAAATATTTTTTTTATTTCTAAAATTTCTCAATTGCATATTTATTATCATTGTTTCTTAAATATACCATCTTGATTTTTTCACTAATTTATTTTTATTAATTAAAATTATTTAATAATTATAAAATCGTAAATCGTTAGAGGTGTCTTGTAGAGCGACGGATTTTGATGAATGAGGTGTCAAAAGAAACAGAATATCATAGAGAACTGACGAATTGCAATTTTCATCCTTAAATTCTTACTGGTTAATAATAACCCTTTAATTGCATCTGAAACTCTTCAATCCCATATCACAACCCTCGAAGAATGGTTTCGTAATTGGAGGATTAAAATAAATTCCAACAAATTCCATCAAATTACCTTTACTCTAAGTCGTAAACCTACTGACTACTCTACATTATACTTCAATAATGTTGCCCTTACCCCTGTAGAACAGACCCGCTACCTTGGACTACATCTGGAAAAACGACTAACCTGGAATCCTCACAAAAGACTGAAAAGAAAGGAAACTGCACGTCGATTTCGACTATTACAGCACTTACTAGACAAACGGTCCAAACTTCCAATCCATTACAAAAGACTGATTTACATGACAATTATGAGGCCTATCTGGACATACGGCGTTGAGCTCTGGGGCTCCACTAAACCTTCGAATTCCTCTCGTATCCAATCCTTACAATCCAAAATCCTTCGTAAAATCCTAAATACTCCCTACTTTGTCACAAATAGAATCATTCACAAAGGTCTTAATGTTCCATTTGCGACCGATCTAGCCCGAACCAGATATCAATCCTTCCATCAAAAACTCCCTAAACACTCAAACCCATTAGTTTCTAATCTTGCTTCCTCTTTTATTCCGGAAAATCCTCCGATGCGTCTGAAAAGAAGATGGCCTCGAGACCTTATATTGTAAAAATGTTTTTAGAGTGCTACCATTGGGTAGTTTCTCTACATGCTTGTACCATACCATTATGATTTTCTCAAATTTACTTGATGTATTTATATACAGTTGTAAATATCAATAAATAAATTAAAAAAAAAAATTCTTACTGGAACTTTAATAAAAGTTATTGAAATTAGTGAAAGGTTTCTAAACTCTGACAGATTTAAGTCTGCAGATCGAGACGATTCAAATTGGGTTTTAAAGATTTCGACGCAGACAAAAATTAAAATTGGGCCGTGTATTTTAAAGCCCAAAAATGAACAGTTTTTGAGATAGTGCACGGATTAAATCTTATAAATAAAATTCACTAAATTGACACACCGGACAACCGCCCAGGTTCTAAGTCTTAAATAAAAAAAAATTGAAAAGCCCAGACAGACTAAGGAAAGAGTTCGTTGCACTGTTCTGTAGGTGGCTAAAACTTGCTACAATATTTACAGTGGCGTACCATACTCCAATGCGGCAGCCTTCCTATATCTTTCATATGGCTCCTCCACCCTGGAGTGGTTTCTGTCTTGTCTCACAAATTAACTTCCTTCGTACTTCAAAAGGAACCTGGAAATAACTCAGTATCCTCCCTTCCTCCCACGGTCTCATACTAAGATTTAATTATTGAAAAAAATTCTAAATATTGCAGTTGACATGTTCGTTGTTGGGTTCTGCTGATAAAGTCATGAGATAGATGAGGGGTGGACAAAACACTAAGGGCCTAGAAGGTAACATGTAGAAAAAGACCCCTTTCCCTTGTTCCCTCCAGTGAAAGAAAAAAGAATAGGAAAATTTAAAACTACAATTCAATCAATACTAGTGACGCGACTGGGAGAGAATCGCTGGGATTCAGGATTCACTCCACATTAGGGTGGCTTGATTTGTGGTTCCCTGTGCAGAAATATTGTATATAAGCATGATTCTACTCAATATTTTACTTACTTTATTTTAATTATTTATCTTAGTCGTTTTGTTATTTTCTATTACTTAACTAAGTTATCCGCTCATGTTTATTTATAAAATGTTTAATTTTATTTTTATCCTTTTTAGTTTATACTTCATTTTATTTATTTTTTATTTTACTGTTATATATTTACTTGTTATTTTTAGTCAATATATATGGTATGATTGTGTCCTTAAATCTCTAATACCTATTGCTCTTGAGTGCAGCAGATGTTTTATTTCAATAAAATGTTTAAAAAAAAAAAATCAAATTTATAGGGTCCCATCCTTTATACCATCTATACAGCTGACATCTCAACCAATCCTAACACTATTCTCACCACGTATGCCGATGACACATGTGTGCTCGCAGTTAATAATAACCCTTTAATTGCATCCCAAACTCCTCAATTCCACATCACAGCTCTCGAAGAATGGTGTCGTAATTGGAGGTTTAAAATAAATCCCAAAAAATTCCATCAAATCACCTTTAACCTACGTCGTAAACCTATCGACTGCCCTAAAGTATCCTTCAATAATATTGCTCTTACCCCTGTCAAACAGATCCGCTACTTTGGGCAACAACTGGACAAACGACTAACCTGGATTTCTCACATAAGACTGAAAAGACAGGAAACAGTACATTGTTTTCGTCTATTACAGCATTTACTAGAAAAAGGTCTTAACATCCAATCCATTACAAAAGACTGATCTACATGACTTTAATATGGCCAATCTGGACATACGGAGTTTAGCTTTGGGGCTCTACCAAACGTTCGAATTCCTCTCTTATTCTTAAAATCCTCAATGGTCCTTACTTGGTCACAAATGAAATCATGCATAAGACTATAAATAAAATAATCTCCAGTCACATTCACACTCTTATATACAATATTTACACAATCGACCTAAGGATCCCTGAGCTCTTTCAGATTCCAGCGCATCCCTCTCACCGCGTCACTGGTAATGAGCCAGTGCAGATGAAATTAATTAAATAACGAAACCTTCGAAATTAATTAAATAAGATTATTAAAAAAAGACAATGATCAATAAATAAAACACTTCGACTAAACACTTAACTAATTAAATAAATCCTTTTTAACCAATTAGCAGGACAATCAAGACTGATATCATTCATGATACCAATTAAGACTAATTGATTCAATTTTTCAATTTAAAGTAGATTTTGGCTGAATATCTCCCATTTAAAAAATAATGAATTCGAAGAACACTCGAGTAAATAATCCTCCGACGAATAAAAAAAACACGTCACGTGTTTCAGAATTAATTGCAATTAGTCCAGAGAGTTCAATTTTTTTAAAACACATCTGCTATTATAATGCTAAAGGAATAAACAGTACCAACAAAAGTAAACTTCAATATTCACTAAAATTAGAGTACAGTGATGAATTGCTTGCGGATATGAGTAGGATCGCGGATGTTGCCTTCGCCTAATTACTAAATGCAAATTCACATGAAAGGAATAATGATACTCAAAAAATATTGAATCGAAACAGACAAGATTTTATGTACTAACAAAAGCTGCTAAATATAATATAAACCAAAGAAAACCGAACTAACTTCTCTTAAAACAAAAAATACAATACCGAATGAGGTTATCGCAAAACTGATTAGATGGTATATTCTATCAGTTATTGTAAGTTTATTTAAATTAACTACATATAAATAAGAAATCTAAAATATGTACATATGAAAAGAAATGGTTATTCATGTGAATGAGTTTTTTTTAACCCCCTATTTTCATTATTTTTAAATATTTATTTTCTGTACATTTCTATTTCGTATGTAATTATCTATATTTCTAGGTTAATGGTTTGTCTTCGAGAAAAAAATCTAAGACACAAGATGTTAAACCATCGCTGTATCCTGGTGATTAGATTTTCGCATAGGTAAGCAAATATAATTAATGACATTTGACAGGGAAGTCAGCAATCATTCTGGTTCCACAGTGAGATATGAAAGCAATGACCTTGACCAGATAAATACAGTGGCAAGGCGAAATAATGGAATATATGGTAAATGTAGTTGTTCCTTTTCTTAAGGAAATATTTCGTGAGAGTTTCAGAGAAAGAGACTTCAACGTGAGATGCCTCTGGTTTGGAGCTCGCGGAACACATCAAACACAACTAGGAGCTTCATGAAGGAACTCGGGGTCGATATCAATATAACCCTGTTTCATAATGAAAGCTAATAGTATTGGTTCATAATACAAGTGCAGAAATAAAGTGGTAATAATACTATTATTTTTTTATAATAGGGATGATTATTAGTGATATTATAGAAGTTTAAAAGTACTGAAGTACATGTAACTATTGTACAAGCCAGTTTAATTGTATTAAGTTAAATCGACAAGACTAATCGTATTAGTTTGTACTTTAATATGAAACAGGGCCCAGGACGTAGCAAAGAAGACTGAAAATATAATTCTCGACTCGCTGGGAATCACCCACCATCACATGCATGGTAACAGATGATGATAGAGATGTCTCAGAGGAAGGCATGGATTATTTTTTATAATTTTATATATTACTTCTTATAATTTTCAATTTATTTTTTTTTAGTATATATATTAATTACTTTTATTTAAATGTATTTATTTTTAATTATTATCTTAATCATCTTCTCCTCGTACATCATCCACGGTCAACTATAAGTTAATACAACTTATTTGTGTTTCTCTTTTACCGCACCCCCAACCATCTTCTCTTCGTATTTATTTTTGTATATCAGGACTCACTGACACACTGAAGATGACAAGATTGAGCAAATGGAAATGGGCAGGGCATCTCCTTAGATGCGTAGATGGCAAATGTTCAAAAATTGCCACAGAATGGATTCCATACGACCTTCAAAGAAGAAGAGGACGTAAAAAAAAAAGATGGAGCGATATGTTCAAGAGGATGGCAAGAACCTTCAGGTGGAGAGCTGCTAATGAATAGGGGTGTGTGGAAGAATAAATGGAAAGAACTCGCCTCCCAATAGGGCTGGTCACTCCGGGATGTGCTGACTATGAAGGAAGGGAAGGCCTATGCAGGAATGGATACAGAAAGATGGAAAGAAAATTGATAGAAGTTAATGTTTTGTCAACTATTATATATTTATAAATTTATTTTTTTTTCTTTCTTTAAATTTTTATATTATATTTTGTAATGATTTTAATTTATAATACAAATAAAAGGCTATTTCATTTCATTTTTGTATATGGATGTATGTTGAGTATTCTTTTTTTTAGATTTGAATGGGATACAATTGTGCATGACCCGGTAGCATTTTTATGTATATATATTTTTTCAATAATTAATTCTTTTTTATTAATTAAATTAAGAGATAATTAGATGACAATAAATAGGCAAATAATAGAAGCAAAAATGAATAATATTATAAAAAGTAAAAAATATAGAAAAAATAAAATATTCAATAACTAAAAAAATATAAACAAAAAAAATCATGTACTGCTATTGTGTATTTTAATATTTACTGGCTATGCACTTTATATTTCTTCTCCCCCTGTCATGTATATTACCATTTATTGTTCACCTAATTTAAATACTTTTTTACTATGTTTACTTTACAAATTATTTTCGTTATTGTGGCATAACTGCCGTCCCCACTCCTCCCAATACCAACGGTCACTTTATTTTTGACTATCGTCAAAACAGCTATGCATTCTGTCTTATCATTTGATTTGTGTTTTTTTTTTCTTTTTACATCTCTTTATTTGTATTTTCTTTAATATTTCTTCTCTTATCTATCTGTTACTATTACCCTTTTCATTTACTATTTACAACCTTTAATTTTTCTTATTATATCTTACTTTTTTACATTTTATACCCCTGTTATTTTACACTTATGTTTTTTTCTTTTTTTCCTTTTGTAACTATAGTGTTTGTATCTTTTTTAGCCCTGACGAAGCCCTGCAACGTAGGGCGAAACGTTGGCTCAATAAAATAGTATAATTATCTACTATTTGAGTTTTTTTTTACCGCACCCGGACCATATTCCATTCATCTATACACACGGTCAATCAATAATCTTCCAGTATTCTAAGAAAAATGCGCAATTGTCCAATTAGTCGTAGCATGCTGTGTGTGTGGCAACCCAATGCAGTTAGGTGACACAGCTTTTTGAATAACGCGTTTTTTTCGTACTTATACCTTAGCAATAGATTATTTATCAACATTTCTCCAACTTTGAGCTAAATTGGACGACCTGTTTCTGAAATGTAGGTGTGTAGACTGATCATCAACTTTTCTCAAAATTTGGGCTGAATCGGGCATGCTTTATCGAAACAAAGATGAGCTGAGAAAATATGGTTACGAACGCGTAAAGAAAATTAGTTGAAGGAATATGATGTAACTGTTTGACAGATTTAACTCAAATCTCCAACTTTAAGGATGTGCCAAGGAAAACAATTTTAGGCATGCATAAGCGAAGGAAAATTTAATCTAATAAAATCAATATGAAACCTACAAAGTACCAACCCGAAAACTGAAGTTTTAATTAAAATCGCATTAACGATTCGAAAGATTGGGCCCGAACACAAATTTGACAACAGATAAGACACGGATACATACTTGTTCTTTGCTGAAAATACTTTTTTTTTTATTCCTACATGAATAAAAATCTGTGACAGTGCGGAAGAAATATATATATCTCGTTATTTTAATTTGATGATGTGTCACTTTAGTTCTTAACGAGAGGATTGACCACTGAAATGACCTACCTTCGTTACAATCGTTGAGGCTACATTCAGTCTATTGCCATGGTAGTGTATACAAATTTTATTAGTATCACTTTCATTTCCCGATGATTCCATAACGCACAAAAGAGCTTTCGGAAGAGTTTGAATCAGAATTTCAAAACTCTATTAGGTAAACCATTCATTTTTTTTAAAACTTCCTGTACAACAAAATCTCTTTCGCAGAAAATATAATCGGAAAAATTAATATTAATAGATCTTTATATATACCGGTTTAAGGTTAAAATCTATTTTATTTATGTTTTAAACTAATATATATATTTATTTATTTTGTTGACCATGGAATAACTAGCCACTCTACGATGTCAAGATTCATTTTTCGGGATCGTTATAAATATTGACTGACTCAGGTGAGAATCGAACCCGCAACCTTCAAAACCAAGCACTCTGGGATTCTTCGACGTGCTCAGCTATAACGTCCTACTTATATGCATGTTCTAAAGCACGATATATACAAACAAGTGTACAATTAAAAAAATTGATTTTTTTTTGTAATTTTTGTAAAATTACGATATTAAATGAACTTATAGTTTGAAAATAAAAATTAAAACCAACTGAAAAAATGAAAAATAAAATAACCTTCTGTCTGAGATTAAACATCAAGGTTAAAGAAATTAAAAAATACATGATGAGACGTAGTCTACGAGAAGACTATTTATCAATCAATCTCGAATGATGACATTGAAATTTTCAGTAAAGAAATTCTATTGGAAATATTTTTAGTGGGAAATCTTTAAATAAATAATAATCAAGTTCTGTCTTGGAATTAATTAATTTTTAACAGCTAGGCATGGTGAAAAAAAAGAAAAGTGATAATCGATTTGGACAAATAATCAGCATTTATCTTCATAGATTTATTTAATCTAGTTAATAACATTTTACAGTCCTATTCTGCTAATAATTATTATTTATTTATTTTTTCAATGCTATGACTTCAGCATCAGTAGTTTCGAAAAGTTAGTAGCAAATTTAATAATTAAAGGTCAGGCAAGGGAAACATTCACGTTGTTTCTTATAATTAGCATTTTAACGCCAGTGACGTGAAATGTTATATGTGAAACAGGTATGCGAGCTTCGTCTAAAACTTGGGAAATGAGTTTGACCTTACGGATTAGAGGGAAATGAGAGAGAGGACACGAATGTCGGTGAGATAAACTATATACGAATAAGAAGTGAACTCCAGTGCCCCAGGAAATTATTAACAGAGTCGATTTAGAGCACTATATTTCTAAGAAAATAATTTTATATAAAAAATAAATATACAGCAAACAAATTTCTCCAATCCAAAACTTAATTTATAATTGCAAAATTTTTAAAATTTGGAATATTATAATATAAAAATTCCTTCCTTATGTCATTATCTATAACATCTAACGTTCAATTTTTATCGGTTTTATTATTAATACATTTTATATATGCTTTTAATATAAAGGTTGGGTCTGGACTGTGGATATCACAAATCGAATTTGTGACTACAAATTTTGGACTAGATTTACAATGAAAATCAGAAATGTAAGATATTAAAAAATAAGATGATAGATAAACTTGGCTGTTTAATTCAGATATTTCCTGGCGTTGATTGTGGATACAATTTTGGGGATATTATCTGAATTCATCATAACTGGTTGGTAATGTGTGATATTAGTTAATGTGAGCTTTAATTATAATGTACGAAATTTACCATTCTCTTGAATTTATACCGTATATTTATTAATTGTTTGGCAAAATTCGACACATTTTGGAATAAATAAAGCAGCTCTTAGAATAAAACTTTATTAAAAAATTATAAATTGAAACAATTTTAAAGTAATATAGTTTAAAAAATAAAATTAACCTCCAAATGGTGAGAAAACGTTTATCGGAACATAAACTTTTTTTTAATTCAATTAAAATTTAATAATTAAAACTAAATCCTTTATCTTGTAATATGACGTATTTTAATTCGCTTTTAATAGTTTGCATACCAAAAGATTTTTATAAAATAATAATTAATGACTGAAATTTTATTATTATTTGATTTTAAATTTTAATTATACGGACTCGTGGTAAACCTACCGACTGTACTACAATATCCTTTAATAATATTGCTCTTACCCCCATCGAACAGATCCGCTATCTTGGGCTGCAATTGGACAAACAACTAACCGGGAATCCTCACACAAGACTAAAAAGGAAACTGCACGTCGATTCAGACTATTACAGCACTTACTGGACAAACGGTCTAAGATTTCCAATCCATTACTAAAGTCTGATCTACATGACTGTAATAAGGCCAATCTGGATATACGAGTTGGAGTTGGGGTTCCACTAAGCCATCGAATTCCTCTAGTATCCTCCTAACAATCCAAAATCGTAAAATCCTCAATCCTCCTTACTTAATTACAAATAAAATCATATACAAAGACCTTAATGTTCCATATGCGTATAATCGATCTAGCCCGAACCAGATATCACTTCTTCCATCATTCCTAACTACCTAAACCCAGTCGTTTCTAGCCTTGCTTCCTCTTCCATTCCTGACAATCCTCCGAGACGCCTAAAAATGGCCACTAGACCTTCCTTCAAATGTTAAAACGTTATTAGAGTAGCCTTATAGGTGAAATACACTGTGGGTTAAAACTATATATATATATATATATATACAGAACTGTTGGTCCTTTAGTTTTGACCCACAGTGTATTTCGCCTACAAGGCTTTGAGCTACTATTCCTCAACACTGAAAAGCCTTGCAACATAGACATCTATTACTGCCGTATCATTATCTAATTAATAAAAGATTTATATTTATTATCAAATAATTATTTGCATAGAATTTTGGGTTGTAATTTTCATGTAGAAGTCCCAGTTAGCTTTAAGTTCATTTAGCTTTTGTCTTACTATATTGCATATTTGCACTATTACTTTTTTTTTTTATTAATTATTACATACAGTTTGCTGGGTTTTAAAACGTCCACTTAAGAAAAAAAAAGTGGTAAGTAAAAACGCAGAAACTATTTTTTTTTTTTTTTTTGAAATAATATAATTGACAACATTTATTTACTTTACACAAATTCAGAAAAAAATTTAAAGATTTCATGATTTAAAAAAAAAAATTAACTCTAAAAATGAACCTGTATTAAATATTTAAAGGGTTATAATGTTATATTAATTATAAATTATAATCCTTCTAAGAACAAATTAAAATCCTTTTTGACTTCTTTAATTGCTTAATACATTGGATCTATTTTAATATATACTTTTTTGAGAAATGATTCACTTGTTAAAGGATAACGTTATTAAGTTAGACACATAATTTGTAAATATTACATAAGGAAACATCTGTTTTTACATTTGACGTTTTAAGTTATTGATAAGGAACAATTTTAACTCATTTTACATTTTGGAGATATTAAAAAAATCACTCAATTTTTCATTATACTCAAATAAAACTTTATTTCAAATTTTCTTTGCCTTTTCATCCTCCTATCTAATTTTTTTTTACAGAAACTCAAAACCGTTATTTCGTCAATTATAAAACAAATGTTTTCTTTTACGTGATGTTTATGCATTACTTATCCAACGGTATGACTTTAATAATGCTATTATCTAGCAATTCAATTTTTGTTTCTAAAAACAAATATTACAAAACGTCCAATATTCGTTTTTCAGAAGTTAAAAGGGTATAAATTTGTCCTTGAGTGATTACAATTGATGTTTGTATAACTTCTAATACAAAAGGAGGCTTTGTAAATACTATTTCAAATTTCTGAGGTTATATACTTTTTCTCAATAAGAGCCGTACTCAACCACTACACCTTTTATACCTTTGCGACCAACATACCTGGAACATTTAACAACAAGTAATTTGCAACAATAAAACAGACTGAGACAACACACGCACACATACATACAAGATAATTATCATAAGCTATTGTCTATTGAATAGGTGAAGGGAGGCAGCACGCTCCCTTGGGATACACTCACCCCTACCCCAACAAATAGACTTCCACTCCGTTTGCAACTTAACTCGTCCCTCTTCCTGTTCCAATTTAAAATTTAATTCCCCCCCTCTCTCTCCATTCTAAGGGAAGAAGTCCTTGCTAAGTAGCAACTGACTTAATGGAATCCTTAACGCTGCTTCCTCTTGGTCTCATCAAGTCTGGAGTCATCCTTAAACGAAAAACGGCTAGGAACAACTGATGCAGATAACTACATTTAGATACATACATTTACCTTCCAATAAATAAATATAAGAAGATTAAACTGAAGACACCCCAAATTTCAACAAAATACGCCAAAACAAGAATTTTAAAGTAGGGAAGACTATTTTACTAACGGACAAAAATTGATATGTAATTTTTTTTAAATTCGTATCGCACCAGCTTTTAAACAATCTTCAATTTATGATATCAATTTAGTTCTAAATCAAATTTGATAACAATTTGTGCAATACAAATATTTTGTAGGGCTGAATAAACTAAGTTTACTTCAAAATTTAAAGATTTAAAAAAATGTCTTTGATTAAAAAGTTGTCAGTGTTTAATACCCTTGTATAATTATTTTTTTCTCAGCTCCTAGAGCCCGTAGGACGAAACGGTAGGAAATTAGTCAATTTTTTTTTCTAACGTAGATTCACCCGAAAATGTTGATTAGAATGGGGGTGCGCTCTCTTTGTTAGGTTATAAAATTAATTAATCGTAATAACTAATAAATTCTAAACGAACCTGAACAAATATATGTCGGAGGTAAAAAAATAAGACAATTATTTAGTCTGGAATCAGTCAATCTAAATAAAAAAAATAAATAGCCACTCAAATTATTAGTCTATGTCAAACCAAGTGAATGCTACCAGGCCTTTAATTAATCAATTAAATATTAATGAATTGGTATGTACTGCCTTGAGATTTAATCGGGATGCCAGGAAAATCGCTGAAGGCAATTATCCAAAAATAAGTTAATTAATTAATTAATTTATTGAGTTCTAAAATACTATTATTATGATTGGATTCTTTTCCAAAGGCTATTAGTGTGTTTACCAGTTTACCAATTAAATATCTTTATATTTATAAAATGTTGTTACCATTAATTATATAATATAATATAATACGGGGTGGTATATTGGGTTATATAATAGTATATAAACTACATAAAGAGACTAAGTATTTATTTACAATTTATTACTATGATTAAAATGATTTAATTGATTCAAATAAATGGTTGCCATAAAATATCGTTTATTACATTATTACTTATTATTTACTTTATACTTGTAGCTGCTGATGCCGTGGGATGTAGTTCTATAGGTGTGTTCATAAGGGATATCCAGGTCTCCTGGCCCTTCTTACGACTTGGTCCTATCTCGTCTAAGCCTTCCTCTTGACTGTCCTTTTTCCTGATCTAGCTCTCCTGTGTCTTTTCTCCCACTACCCTTTTGGGGCGTTACCTTAATTTTGAATCTAATTTCTCATTGGCCGTAGGTGACAGAACGCTCCCGAGGTAGGCGTCCCCCTCCCCAGGACAGAGAGTGGGTGGTAAAGTTTGACATGTCCAGGAAGGGCCTGCACCTGCTTAATTTGATTCTGGTCCCTCGTCAGAACCTGTCATTTTTGTTATAACACTTAAAAGTTAGCAAATATAATTTTGTCAGGGGACTTTGGTAATGTGGAAAACTTAACACAGATGTTTTCATATCCGGGGACACACTAAAATCTTCCTATAATATATTCCTGCCCTGACCAGGTATAGGGGCAGTTGACGCAACACCTTAATAATACCCAGGATTGTCAAAAGGTCAATACATATCAAAATACAAATTGATAGATATAATAGTAATAATAAATAAAATAATAATAAACAGAAGGAAGCGCCAATAAGACGAGAAGAAAAACTATACAAAATAAGAGGATGGGAATAATTAAGGTAAAAAG
>NW_027114318.1:965749-974786 GCF_000696795.3 Halyomorpha halys | reverse complement strand
ATATATAAACATGTTGTTTATTGTTCTCATTTCTTTCTAGTATTTCCTTTATATCCATATACACACATACACGTTTGTATATGGATATAAAGGGTTTACTCTTTAACTCTGATATTAAATTAGTTGCTTTCAAAGTGTAATATTCAACCATTACCACAACTTTTTTTGGTTACTCATTTTTACCAGATATTGTTATTAGATACAATATAACCGAGTCTCCTTTCATTCTTTGTTTTCGAACAATGAATAAAGGGGCTCCTTTTTTTATAACAAAAGATGAAATATAATATCTTAAAAATAACTCGAGTTTATACAAAGGATATTCGATACGTAAAACCCCTATTGTTCATATTTATCCAGTTAAGATAGTGAGCCATGATAATTTCAAAGTCCAACAAAAGCTACGAAGAATAAATAAGTTTTCAACAAAAGTTTATTTACTTTTCAATTGTTTTGCGAAATTCACTAGTCAGAGTACATTATAGTCCCTGTTCAATGAAGGAAACGCAATAATAAATTGTTTACAAAGTGAATAACCATATTTTACTTTAAAGAGCGAGACTCGAGCTACCTCATTAAAATCATAGTTTTAATCCCTTCCCCTCTCATTTTCCGTTATTCATGATGTTGAGCAGTTTTGGAGTTTGGACCATGAACACAATTAGCTTCATTAGTTTATGACTTGTTGTTAGTTCAAATTAGTTCAAACGGTAAACAGAGGCCCTTTCAATTTAAATGTCTAATAAAACTACAGACATAGTGGTCCTGAGTTCTACCCATCCCATTTCTAATTTAAAATTTTATTCTGGAAAAGAAAGCTACGTGGTAAAATTGGAATTGGCAAGCACATCTAATCAACGCTTCAACCTACTCTGGCCAACTTATTCAACTGTTGAATACTGTTTAGCTAAAAAAAAATGCTTTAATTGTAATTAGTTTTAAACTATTATCTGTTTTAATTCCTATTATAAAAATGAATGAAATAGAATATACTCCCATAATATTATATTGATTCAAAAATGGACGGTGAGTCCGAAATGTCGTCAAAATTATAATAAAAGTTTAGTAGGAGTTTATTGGGTATTTTTATTTCCAGCAAACTATTATATATAGAGATATAATCCTTATAAAAAACTAGTTATTATAAATGTAATCATGGAAAAATTTAAAAACAATTTTTTTATTTTTATTTAATAATTTATTTATTAATATTTACAAATGTATACAAATATATACAACAAGTAAATTTGCTGTAGGTGGCATAGTGACATGATACAAACATGTGGAGAATCTACCCACTAATAGAACTCCAAGAACATTTATAGAGGAGATGATCTCGAGGCCATCTTCTTTTCAGACCCCTAGGGGGATTATTAGGTAATGAAGAAGAATCCAGGTTAGAAACAAGTGGATTTGGGTGGTTGAGAAGTTTATCATGGAAAGAATGGAATCTGGTTCTCCGGTGAGCCACCACAGAAGATAACCAGATCTCGGCGTGTTGTAAAACCGCCAAAGAAGACTTATTGAAGAAAGTTAATAGTGAATATATATATATATTCTGGTGTTTGAGTATGTCAATGAAACTTTATTTGTCCTTTCTAAATTTATTGCAATATAGTTTCTGAGTTACTAAATTTAGTGTTTGAGAGTTCGTTTCATTTGTTCTGTCTAAACAAATAGCGTAGTTCATAATAGCATAACATAGTTTTTGAGTTATTAAATTAACTAGTTTTATTTATTGTATCTAAATTTTCTTTAAGGGGGAAGATGTAAAATTATAATAATATCATATGTTTCATATAGACATGGAGAGGTTTTAACAACAATTGAAACTTTAATATTATCGCGTTCTTAATAAAATGTTAATTAAACTCAGTTTTTTAAAATAACAGTTTGATGGTTTATTAGTAAAAAAACAAACGACTTTTTAAAGGTTTTTTTTTATGTAGCTCAAACCTATATAGCCTATTTCCTTAAAGAGGTATTTATTTAATAAATTAATTTTTTTTTATATGTTGTGTCACGAAATATTTATTAAGAGTTCTCAGGTCAATTTTTTATTATGTATAAAAAAATAAATAAATACTTATGCAAAGGGTTATTATAAATGAGTCAATTATAGCTGGGAGCCTAAGGTTCAATATAAATGGTTAATCCGTTCCAGGAAGAGATGAATTAACTAAACCAATATCGCCCACCGATAGCGATATACTGAGAACAAGCTGTGCTGAATTGGCAATTAACAAGTCTAAAACCACAATTCACCACCTACACTGTACAATCATTAACATAATACCAGGAACTCTGAGCTATAGTGTTACTAATATCTAATTAGGAATACACAATCTTCCAATCCCAAAAGCTGTAGTAATAAATAAACGTTAGCATACAATATTCAGGAAGATTTAAAAGTTAATATAAAAAGCTATATTAGGGCTAAAACTTTAACAAGTAAAACCTTTAAGAAAAAGGTATATAATTATTAATGTCATATTTTCTTTTTTTGTAGTAGCAATAAATATATGTATATATTTAACAGGAATTCACAAAACAAAATATCTACTTTTTATGGAAAACTTCCCATGAAATAACAGTTAGTTAAATTTATACTATAAGTGAACTTTTAAAATAAATCATAATAGACGTAAAACTACATTTTTTTTTTTTATATAAAATAGTTAATTTCCAAAAAATTTTTTTTCAATTACAAATCCAACTTGTACTTTATTAATTAAATAAACTTTAAACGATTCCTAAAAAAAAATAAAATTAATTACATAAATATTACTTTAAACAAAAGTAGTAGAATCTAATGAAATGTGATTTTAAATTTAAGTAGCTATTTTGGATATTATTTCCTCGGAAAATAATGATCAATAAAAATGAAAATATATTTTTATGTCGCTTTAGTAATTATTTCTTTGGAAAAAAAAATTTCTGTTTGGGCAGGAACCTTCGGATTCAGTATGCATTTATTACTATTATTATTACTAATCATAAGAGATAGTTGACCGTGGATGACTTATACGGGGAGAAGATCGTTGGGGGGGGGGGTGCGGTCAAAATAAAACATAAATAAGTTGAAGTAACTCATTTAATTGTGCCAACGTTTCAGCTAAAGTTTCTAGCCTTCATCAGGGCTAAGAACAGAACAAGATAACAACCAATGAATACAGAAAATAAATTATATTTTCTTTTTCTTTATTATATCTCGTATTATTATTACTAATTCACAAACTAAAAATGTAATATCTATATCAAGAAGTATTGGCCAAAATGTTTCACCTTAGAGGTAACAACGGTTTTTTTTATTTCAATTTCTAAAAAAAACAACATAAAAACACTAAAAATACTAAATTTATTTCCATATGTGAGTTACCATGAGTAATGAAATAAACTCATATATATTTTAAAGCAAAAATTAATATAACAACAGTGCGAATTTATTTAATTTAATACAGTAAATAGAACTCTTACTGAGTTAATAAAGTAAGTCAGAGATGAGAGTAAGCTAACCATTTATGAGGTGGAAACACTAAGAGCATTAGCACTGGAGGAAAATGGCTGAGTTTTGGGTGGGGGGGGGGGGTTTAGGGCCTAGGATTTACCGACCCTGACGGTTACGGTAAGGGCTAGAACACTGAGAAAATGACCATCATTGTGGAAATCGAGGACGGGTTTTCGGGACTTGAGTTGGGCAGAAGGAAATATATTAGCAGCAACTGCGTCAGATTGCTATGAGCCCATGAGGAACTGTACTTATGTAAATTATGATGTAGAATTCTGTAATATATTATTTATTTTTATCAATATTAAAGTAATAAAATTGAGCACATTCATAAAATAATCTCAAATATATGTATTTTAACAAATAACTTAAAAAGTAAATATGGAATTTCAAACTAAATATAACAATAAAATAAAAACACTGATCACATCTATACTAAAATGTACAGTATTTACATGCTTGACCTGAAGATCTTCGAGCTCGCTCTATCCTCCACGCTTAAGGGGTAAAGCAGAGCTATTCAAGATCCTGGGCGTTGCGCTCTCACTGCGTCACTGTTACTGAGCTAGTGGAGGCTGAGTAAGTGCGCAAACACTCTATACACAAGTGGAGGACCTGGTCAATGCTAGTACTCCAATTCCTAAATTTATTTTACAATAAATCTCATTACCACTTCCGTTTCAATCTCAATATCCGCAGTGGACTGTAGGGGTGAGGAGAACTGGATTACGATTGAATAAGAGGATTTAGGAAGTTGAAATGAAGTCAAAGACATAAATGAAAGAAAGGCCATAGTGTTGTGTTCTGTTGGCAACGTAATATTGAGCGTTGACTGTGTTTCTGAGGTTTTCGAATTAAAAGAATTGGATACGTTTGATGTTAAAAGGTTATTCATTTTAAGTTCAAGTACATAGGTCCAGATAGGTCTGAGGATAGCTTAATAACTATTTAGAGATGAGAGGTCATGCTAAGTATTCGGTATAGTTCGCTGAATCGCTTGTTAAGTTCTTGTCTACCAGCATATAAGCTCCAGGTAAGTCTTTTGTCTAGAGTTCATCGCACTGTATCGAATTAAGGTAGGTGATGGAATGTTATAAAATATAACAGACAGAAGCATACAATAAAATGATTAAATAAAACAAAAATAACAGGTATTTATGTCACAAATGCTTAAAAGTACCACGGTGTGGTACTATATGATACTATTCTGATATTTTCATACTTGCTGTTATTTTTAATGTTCATTGTACAAGGTGTAGCATAAGTTATGTTCAAAAATTAAGGAAGCGATAATACAGTTAATGCAGTATAAATGTTAAATATATGAAATTAACATTGACAATTATATTGAAGTATTTCTAATCTGACTTCATTTGAAATCTTTTTCTCCACCTAAAATAGCAGTGCACTAATATTAAGTATTTTTATTATTTTAAGTCAATTTTTAAATTATATTTATTTTCAAAGGAGGGTTTCATGTGTTATACTTACATTATATATAGTATAAATAAAAATGTGTATTTTAGTAATTTTAATTATTTTTCCTGAAAACACAGGTACTTTGAGAGGAGAAAAAATTTCAAATGACATAATATTAAAAAATCTAGTCTCAACTAGTTCTGTTATAGATCTCAACTTAACTAACTTAAAGTTTACATAACAACGTGTTTTTAAAATTGGAAAATCTGAGACTTATCGAACAGGAATAATTTACGATTCAATTTTTCAAATATGATATTTAAAAAGATTATATTTGCTTTTGATGAAAATTGGTTGTTGTTTATACTATGATCTGAAATTATTTAAAGTAAATAGATTTATAGTTATTACTTCCTTTTTTACACGTTTTACATAATAAAACAAAAGATTAAAAGTTATTCCTTCCCATTTCCAAATTGCACAATAGCCCGATAAGCTTTTGTGCTGCATTCAAGGACTACAACCGCTTTCATTAGTTTAACGACTAAATATGTTGAAGCAATTTATTTAAATATGTGTACATATACTCTCATAAAAAGTAAAAAAAAAATAATAATAAAATAAAATTAGTTAGTCCTAAAAAAAAAAATAATATTACGTAAAATAATTTTTTAATGTAATATTACTGGTTAATTTATTTACTACAATAAAAAGAGCGAAATAGGTTAAAAAAAACTATACCAAAGTTTTCGCTATGACGTTAAACCAAAACTAAAATATTTTCTAATAAGAACAAACATGAATATGTTACCAGTGCGGGGTACAGGGAAGTGAGAAGAGGGTAAAGGGGGTAAGAGAGAGAGGGGGGGGGGAGTCGCGTGGCGCAGAGGCCACAAAGAACAAGCAATGAATAACTAACCGAAGCACAATATTCCTCCGCTGTACCCCGACCCCGATAAATGTATTCACCAAGCCTAAAAACAAAAGGGCAACTTTTTCACACTGTTAACTATGCAGATTAAAAATGGTGATAAAAAATGGATCGGCTGAGAAGGGGTAAAATAGGACGGCCGGCATGCAAATTCTACTCAAATGGGGAGGGGGCCCAATTTCGGTTAATTATTTTCGACACGGACGTCTGCTTAGTAAATTTATGGCGTCCGAAATTTGATTGTCTTCTCCAAGAGAGGGTTTTCTAGTCGGGTCTATAAAATCCTAAACTGTAAATTCTCTTTCCTCTGATTTTATTTTATATTTCTGAAGTACTGAACTACCTCGTACAATTCAAATAATTTCGTTCATTTTAAACGATAATTAAAAAAATTTAATGAAAGTAATCTCATATCTCAGACAGGTTAATAACAAAATTATTAAATATTATGTGAGAGTGGGTAGCTCATTGGAAAGGCACTGTGCCAGTTCAAGGACGGAGCTGGGTTCGAATCCGGCAGTGCCAGATAATTATATTTTGTTTCACTGTTGCTGTGAGTCAGCCCTCCGGGGTCAACCCAGCCTCATAAAGTGGGTACCGTTAGTACCGGGATTCGGCACCACTTATGGAAGGTCAGATAAAAAAAAATAACAAAAAAGGAAAAGAAGGCAGAGAAACTAAGGTTAACTAGAATAATACTACTTTATTTCATTTCTTAATCTTCCTTATACACATTATTGGCGTTAGTTTATATGGGGAGTAAGGATTAAGACTGGCAGTATGCATTGTCATACTATAACTTTATATATTCTAATTATTACTTTAAGGTATTATTAGTTTTCATCTAAGAAATAATCTTCATTCATCAGAATATTTTAGTATATGAAAAATAGAGATATACAATTCAAATAACATTATTTTAGAAGAAAATGTCATATCCAAAAATTAGGCGACATGCAAGATAAATTAATTAGAAAGCATTTTAGTGAAGAAACGACCAAAAAGCTGATAAGTAAAGGAATTCAATAGATACATTTAACGTTCAATTTTATAGGTAAAAATAAGAGAAATTATACATTAAAGAAAGTTTGTTTAAAAAAAAAAAAGATTTAAATATTTTTAATCAAAATGAAAAGTGAATTTAAAAGGCTTCCAAAAACAATTCGTTTTATTAATTCTCACAACAAAAAACAGACATTATGAACACAGAAAACAATTCAGAATTATCGAAAACGTTTTCCATCCAGAGTAGGATAGTCTAATTCAGATCCAATATTTTAAGCTCAACAAACTTTAACGCCATTCATATCCACATCTTATCCAGTTATTCTAATTTATACAGATAGAACATCCTTATAAAAGCTGTCGGATTGAATGTCCGTCGAAGATATCTACTTAAGATATTCCTAGAGAGTTTCCTCTTCTGAGGGGAAACTTCTGGTCCAAATATTTGAACCCTCTCCGAGTCCTGACTCTATTTCTAGCCCCGGCCGACAAACTTCCCCGACCCCAGTTAAAGATCGAACAAATTTGTCTCTTTACATAGAAGTTCCTTTTTTTTTTTTTTTGTATACTTATCTCATTTTATTCGTCTCTCTCTGAGGATTTTCTAAAAATCCAGATTGTCCAACTAGTAGAAAAAAAAAAACTAACCCTTAAACTTGAACATCATCACATTAGCGGTTCGAAAGTGATGGATCTTTAATAAATAAATATTTGAAAATGATCAGAAACGTAAGGAATATGTTTGAATTTCAACTAACCTGGAACGAACATTTATAAATTATTATGCCGATAAATTATCATTGTAATAAATAAGAAATTAATTTAAGAAAAAAAATTACAATCGTACGATAGTCAATGTGAACAAGATATATGCAACAATATAACGACTATATTTTTCAATATTCATTCTTGGAAATTTACCATCTCGGTTACGCCATTGTCTTCGATTTTAAAAGGAAAGCTAAGGAAAATTATGATATTTTCCTCAGGTTTTCCTGTATTATATTCCTCTACTTCTTCTCAACGTTTTCTTCTGAATATTTTTGAACAAGCCTAAGTCGATTATTCTTTCTTAAAGAGGGCTGTTATCCAGATCAAATGTTTACAAAAATAACTCCTGCCTGTCCAATTAGTGTTTGAGAAAATATTAATTAAATTATAAACTTTTTCAAATTGGTTAACTTTTCCAAAGAAACTTCATAATTATAAGACAACCTTGAGATCAGTACCTTTCAAAGGAAGTGTACATTTTTTTTCTCTCGATACACTTTATCTTAGAACAAATTTAAAAGTATTTCTTCTTTGAGTTAAAAGAAAGAAAAAAGCTTGTTAACGAAGGTTACAGGGAAGTTTTGCGTTTGGAATTTTTCAACTCGTTATTTACTTTTTGTTTTTATAATAAGAAAACTTTACGTTTATTAATTATGTTGAAAAGAGAGAGATAATCCTCTTAGTGGCTTCTTATAGAAAACTTTAAATCGTCGTTGTTAAGTAAAAAACAATTTTCAAACAAGACTTGATTCAAAGAGAATTTTGTTTTCTTCGAAGGGCAGAGTTACCTATTAAAAACTGTAAGTAGTAAGAAACATATAAACAGATAATTGAAAAATTTTAATGCACAGAACTGTCCTAAAAATAATAATGATAATTTTTTTTTTCAAGGAGAAATCTTTAATATCTCCTTTCTGTTTATTTCTATACTTGTAACGATGTTCCTTCTAACAATCATGAAAGATAAAATAAATATAGGTTACAAGAAATATGTTATATTTGACATATGACACGCAAAGAATGTATAAAACAATATTATAAAGGTGAGAGCCACAAAACAATCAGCAAGCATTTTCAATACAAATACATTACCAAAACCATTAAGGAAGTGGTTAACTTGAAATCAGATATACAAAGATATAGTCAAAATTATGATAACATCATTAACAAAATGAATATTAAACATTACTAATTGGATAAAAATAGATAATAAGAAATAGGGGAGGAATTTGCCTCTACCCTTTTAAATAAATAAAATGAGAGTACTCCAATATGTAACAGACAAGTAGTCTATAAGAAAATAAGTTTAATTAAAAATTAAGACAATATATGTAAATTATAAAAGACATCCAAGGGAACGAGTTAGCGTAGTGAGTAATGCGTAGGGTTCATCAAACATCCGC
>NW_027114318.1:927842-965699 GCF_000696795.3 Halyomorpha halys | reverse complement strand
TGATATATTGACCGTATTAATTCAAATTATGAAATGGTCAGGGGTGCGGCAAGTCAAACAACTATTTTTGTTTTCTTGTGACTATCTTCATAATTTTATTAATTATTATTATTTAACTTTAACATCGATTTAATGCCTAAATAGAAATTTTTTTTTATATTGTATATTGATAATACCATATATTGATTTGTAAGCTGTGTATTGCAGTAATTCGGATTGTACTGCTAAAATTAAGTATTTTTCTCTAAGCTAATTTATAATTGCGATATATATAACATCTCTGTTACACTAAATAAAATCAAGAATATGAGAAATCTGAAAAAAAAATTGTTTTCTCCGTTTTCAAAATTTGTAGTAACCAAGAAGACAAGAGTGCCTTATCCCCATTAATTAACCACTCTACACTTTCTTTCAAAAGGGCTTACGGACAATAAATCTCTCTTGGGCGAAATGAAGTGAGAGGCTAATCTAGTTTCTATTGATTGGAAAAGTTTGACAAGGATTGGAGGAGCACAATGTCCAAAGTATTGGAGGAAACAAATCTTTCCCAAGTCACAAGGGGCGCAAATGAAAAGCTATTTCCCAAAGATGGGAACTCCTCGTTGTACCCTCACCGCATTGCAACTGTAGCAAGTATGTGTACCTCTAATATGATTTAAAATAATAATGATGGCTAAATAATTTAAAAAAAAAACATATTTTAGAATAAAATTTACATCCGAATAATTAATAATACTACAAATAAATTCACAGAACGTATTTCTTTTTAACTTTGTTAAACGAAAGAAGAATTGTTAAACGAAAAATGATTATTACAACTGAGAAAGTAAATAAACATATCCAATAGCACTGGTTACAATGTGCTACCATTTATGCAATCAAAAGTTGATATATAATATTTTCCGGAAGAGCATAAGTTAACCAGGATTTTCCATTTTTCTCTCTAAAATATGATGTGGCACTTTTTATTAAAATGTTATGGAATGTATACAAGTATGGAATTACGAATTTAAAATCTCATGGAACCGAGAACAACCATCTAAATACTAATAATCAAGATGAAATTCGATCTCGAATAACTTTGTTAAATACTTAGGCAATTTAACAACGGTGTTTAACGAGTACCAGTGGTTCAATAAATATTTCGTTTTTTAAACATGAATTATTGTTTAATATTTGTTAAACTAGTGGTAATGAATAAGCTGATAATGAACCAATGACAATTCTGAGATAAACCAGCGCATAGGGATAGCAAAAAATGTGTACCACCAACTCCATAATGTTTTAATCAGCAAAAAAGAAGTGGAGTTGAAGATCACGGTGTAGAAACAAGTCTTCATGCCTGCGCTGACCTATGCAGCTGAAATGTGGCCGAATATTAACTATATAAAACTCGAAAGCAGGATGCAAGCTACAGAAATCAAGTACCTGAGGAAAGCTCTCGGTGAAACTAGATTCGACTGATAGAGAAATAAAAGAATAAGAGAAGAAACAAGACAGGAACCGCTAATAAAAAAAATATATATAAAAGAATTAACCTGGTTCGGCCATGTGCAATGAATGCCGATCAATAGATTGCCAAAACTTACATGCGATGAAAAACTGAGAGGAAAGGACAACGAGGACTAGGGAGGAATAAGTGGGAGGACCTCATATTTGATCTGGCAAGGAACAGAAGAGTCACTCTAGGCGAATTCAAGAAGCTGGCCTCGGATAGAGAAGGTTATAGGAAATAGAGCAAGGCTGCCCCGGCATTGTAAGGTATATGGGTAGGTTAAAGAAAAAGGAGAAAGAAATAGTGATACATGAATAATTAGTGAAAAAAATGATCAAATTATTTCATAAAACTAAGGTGTTTAAGTAAAAATATGCACCTGAATATATTTTTAACTCGGTATATTACTATATATAAAATATTCCACGATCCAGTTATCTAATCCCCAAAGTTTCCACACGGTACGAGCACAATTAATACAGATAAGGCGGTACATTTTCCATCTTAATAAGAAAATTGGTTGCCACCAAAAGCAATTTAGGGCGGGAGACAAGAACCCAGAGTGTGCAATTCCGTTCCCTTACCTTTACTAGCTACATTTACTTTAGACCTTACTATAGTAACCTTAATTACTCAATTAAGCCTTCTCTCCCTAAAGTAATTATTAATTGCTAGGATTTTGATATTTGAGCCCCTATGTTTCAGCTTATGTCTAGAGATTCAAATATAATTAAGTCTGTAGACTCTAGACTTCCTTTGCGTATAATAATCATTGTATAAAATATATGCAGAATAAAATTACCAGCGTAATTGGATAATAAAAAATATTAAAATATTATTATTGGAAGGCTTTAACAAGGTATTAAGTTAAAAAAAAAAAGCGTTCAAATTAATTGCTTTAATCAACGAAATCATATGTCCATTTATATGATGTTTTCATATAACCCTGAGGAGTGGGGTGGTTCAGTAGGTAAGGCGGTGTGCTACCAACTCCATAGACTCAGATTCGAATCTAGCAGTAGCAGGGAATTATTTCTTCTGTTACAGTAGCCGTGGGTCAATCCTGTGGGCTCGTGGGGCACTCCAGGGTTCACCCTGCCTCATAAAATGGGTATCCTTAATTCGAGAAAATCTGACAATTCACCTCCTTATGTATAACTGTTGTTCAAGAAACATAACCTTCCTACAAAAGTACTAAACCCTGTAGCAGTATAGATTTTCATTTTTTCATATAATTGTATATTCTTACAATCCTATCATATTAAAGAATATTTATATATTCTCGTTCTCTCCGATCAATGGGCAAATATTCTGTTTTAATTTTAGTTTCCATTTTACAAAAAAAAACTTCAGTTTCAACTTAGACTCGTTAGTGTAAACAATTCAAGCCAATCTTTTGGGGTCAAAGTAACAAGCCAGTTTAGTTTGGACACAAACAATTACTGTTTAAATATAAAATTTGAATGTGTTTTTAAAAAACATGCTATTCTATACACTAAGCGGAAGGAAATATTCAGCATCTATAACAAACTTAATAAAAGTCCCGGCCAGCCAACAGATAGCCTAATCCAAATTTTTTACCCCAAAGTCATGTAACTGAAGTATGGGGACAAAGAGTACTCGCTCAAGTGCCCTATTTGAAGAAGACTTTCTGAATTTCATGTAAAAGGGGCCGAAATGTGGGCTATAAGTAGCCCGATACATGGAATCGAAAGGGTGAGGAAAAACGAGGCCATATAAGAGAAATATAGAGGTTACAAATACCAGGGAGCAATTTAGTCCGCGAGGATTTATGTCCGAAGTGGAGGGGGGGCTTCTACGAAGAGGCTAGCAGTATATATTTGGAGTGATGTCTCAACTTCTCTGTATTATCTATTGTGTATCAAATGTATTGCCACGTCTGAGTATGGCAAATTGATCATTATATAGAGGTGAATGATATATCTTGGCAATTGATATTTCCACCACCCAACATACAACAAGAGGAGCATATATTATACTCAATTTTAGTATTACAGGTTCTAGTTTGGCAACTGATATGTTGAAATTATTACCATATACATTACGAATCCGTACTATGTGTTTCTGACATTGATCACATCCCGATGCGAACACCCAGAAGACGCCAACACTTTTTTTTTTTCTTCAGAACCGAGATGTTTCACACTAACAATATATTATATGATGAGAAAAATTGATGGGAATATTACTCCTAATGTAACTTTTAATGTATTGGATAAATATTTTCAAACATTAATTTTTGGCGAAAACAATGAAGTATTGCATTTTTAAGCAGGTTAACTAATAGTCATAAGCGCTCACAATGTTTATTATTTAATATCTGGGCTAACACTGCCAAAATTGTTAATTTTTTTGATTCGCGATAAGCATAAAAATTTAATGAAAAATACCTCAGGATATCTAGGATAAGGTTGAACCTTGAGATAATTTTAAATTTTCAAGTTCCCTTTAAAAATGTCAAAATCAGTTAACTACACCTTCAACTCATGAATTTCAAATTGACTAACCGTTTAATAATGACTTCTACGCCAGTAACATATTTATCTTCGAGATAAATAATCTTCATTATAAATTAATTGTTACTTGATAATCTTCATTATCAATTAACTCTTACTTTACTTTCACTACTGTTAATGTGCCAATTTTTGAAGGTATTTCTCCGAATATTATCACGATGTGTTTCTGTTCCGACACCGAGCTCAATTTTTTTACGATCAATCATTTTATACAAAATAAAAAAACCTCGACCTGAGGATCCCCGAGCCCACTCTATCTTCCACGCATGAGGGGTAGAGTAGAGCACTTCAAGATCCCAACGCAGCCCTCTCAACGCGTCACTGGTGATATGAGCCAGTGGAGGCTGAATAAGTGTCAGGCTGACAAAGAATAGATAAAAGAAAATACTCTAATATTCTAAAAGACTTTATTATTACTTCAAGACGCAATGAACATGAATTTTATCATAAAAGGAGTATCATATAAATAACTTTTATGAATTCATTTGTTCTGCAAATGAGAAATAAACCTATTGACCAATCAAACTTATTGAATATACCATTTTTTTTCTAATAAATTATAAGCCTGCATCGATATTACTTTCAATTAATTATCAAATATTGTCAAATCCCATAAATTAGACAGGTATAGTACACAGTATTGATTTTGTTATTTCAAAATCCGGGTCAAAAAGCCGTAACTCTAAACAATATGAGACAGGATACAGTGAACTTGGGGGACATACTTTGCGACTTAAACGTAAATGGAAGTAGTCCTGGACTTAGTAATAACTTAGAACTTAGTCATGACAAGCATAAGATAGATTTTAAGAGCAAGTTTAATTTATAAAGCAGGTCAACCATAAAAGTATAAGTATGAAATAAATTTCTTTTAGTTTATGAACATTTATTAGTCCAATATTTACTTTATATTTATTATCATTATTATTATTATATGAGTAACAGACCATGGAGGTCTAAGTATTAGGAAATACATCGCGCGTTTCTTGACATGGTTTTTTTCTAGGGTGGGTTCGTCACTCCCACGCCTATATTTTATATTTAACCTTTGTATAATTACTCTATTTTAATTGTATCGTATTTGAATTGTACACCTTGGAAAATACAAACACATAATTAATACAAATACTAACCTTAAAATTATCGTTATTATTTTATTACACACTCAAAATCTTGCAAGCTATCTATCACACTAAAAACATTATTCATTAAAATAGAGTACCTTTGTTAAGATTTTAACCCTTAAATATTAAACACTACCCGAGATAAGGATATGTATGATTTTAAAAATAAATTTATCAAATTACATATGAAGTTTTACTCATAGGATCACTATAAATAAATCTTTTGCCTCAAAGGTGAAACAATACCCATAAATAAAAAAATATATTTTATTTCCTAGAGATATAATAACGGTTGCAAGAGAGCAAGACATAAAACGGAAGCAATTAACAGACTGGGTTTACAACCAAACGCCTTTCCGAGCGCAACTAAAACAATTTTCTAGCTTCTCGTTAAACGACTAACTTGTGCTAAGTACACGAAGATCGTAATAGAAAGAAATAGAAAACCATTTTCTCCACTTGTGAAGAGCAAAAATATAAACAGAATATTAGATTAATTTTTATTAATAGATTTGTTTGAGAGCGGTTTAGTTTATTTAAAACAAATTTGATCCTTTTTCTCAACTTTATTCTAAACAGAGTTTGCAAATGTAAATGATAGAAAGAAAAGTGGTTAGTACAAGTTTTAAATTTAGGAAAGAATTATATAGAAGAAATTATAGATGGGACAAAGGCAATTAGCCGGCATTTTTAAGAATTTTAAAAAAGAAAATGACAACAAGGTATCCTTGAAAACGACCTAAGTGGTCGAAACGTTGGAAGGTTTTAAAAAGAATAAAGTTGAGAAAAAGGATCAAATTTGTTTTTAAATAAAATAAACAGAATAATTAATCAACATTTTAAATCATTTTAATTAAAAGTATATGACTGCTTTTGATATTATTTCTCTAATTTCTACCGTTTTATTAATTCATCCTATTGAGTAAAGGATTTAGAGAATTAAACTCACTGTTTTTTATCAAATTTAAGTCTGTCAGAAACATAACGTTAATAAAAATAATTTTTAGATGTATTTTAGTGAAAATTTAAGATGGATAAAGTGAATTAAAATAAAGTGAAAAGCCACTATGTGAGCATTATAAATGAACTAAATACAAAAATATTTAAAATGACATAAATTTATTCATGTACAAATTTTGATAATTATTCCCAAATGAAATGAGTACAGTCCCCATAGATCAGTGTTGCAGATATTTAAATAGGTTTTCGGTTCCATTTAATTAATTGAAATTTTAAAGTGACGTATAGAGGTGTAAAAGACACAGAGAACAAACCATAATAGAAATAGATGAAATATTGTTGTACAATATAAGGTAACTTTAATTGTTCGGATCAATGTTAATTTGTATGCTAAGACGCGAGGACTGAACCGAAAAGTTTACAAAAAAAAATTGTAATTTATGTTAATTAAAGGTTTTGGAAAGTACTGGAATATCTGGATTAAGAATTCCGTTTAGTGTAAATAAATCTCGTCTCTAGGCCATGAAACATAGATTCCTGAGTAGATTTATGAAGACAAACTAATTTTTTTTTACGATATAAACGCACAATAAAAGAAACTAAATTTTCATCATATTAATAAAATTGATATGTATTAATTTTTTTATAGGTATTCATTACTTTACTATGTATATATATTACTTGTTTATATTGGTATTTATTGAAATTTTTTATTATTTATATTTTAATTTTATTCTATATATGTTAAAGAGGGGAACAAGAAAAAAAAAGAGGAAAGAGATATTGGGTTAGGAGAGAAAATATGAAAAAAAAAAAAGATTAAAAAAAAAAGTATAGAAAGAATAAAAAAATCATATATTACTATTATATATTATTAACTCCACTAACCCTGTATTTTATTAGACTTAAAAAAAACTTCTGACTAGTATGCTGTGTATTTAGGAACCCAATACAGTTGGGCAGTACTACTTTATTTTTCATTACGTTTCTCTATCTGTATACTAGCAAATGTTATAAGATCAACTGAAAAAAACACTAAGAGTCTTGCAACAATGGTTTTTAAAGGTTTCTATTATTTTTTTTATATTAAATAAATTATGTCAACACTTGAAACAGAAAAAAAAGTAAGGATGATTCTTTTAATTTTTAATTTTTTTTTTTTATCAAAAGGTTTGATAAATAAAATGATGGAAACTATAACAGTAATGATGTCAAACATAGGTCCAATTCAGTAAATGTCTTTAACATTTTCTAAATTAATTATTCTGTTCAAATTTTCCACTGTAAAATTAGATTAAATACTTAGCTATATTTTTTATTTCAGTAGTGGTAATTAAAGTACTTTTCAATGGAATATTTAGATTATGAAATGGGGCTTTCCGATTAGATAAAACAGAATATAATATGAGGAATTAATTATTCATGTTCTAAACGAAAAAAAAAATCCTTCTCTGGAATACCTAACTGATGACATAATGTGCATTGAAGTCGCCTTATTCTCCATCCCTTTTTTAGGTATAGGATGTTGCTGGAAAGATGATAAGGATAGATGATGAAGATCCTATGTCACGCGGCATAGTGAGAATACCTCTTCCTATCCTCCTGTCCTAGAAGCAGTGATAATGAGCTCCGAGAAGCCACATCAAACAGGTCCACACGAGGAGACGCTGTACCCTGAGAATAAGGCTTAATTACACTGGAAGTACAACCCCCTACCCCTCGAGCGGTCATTTGATACAAAGGGAAGCGCCTGGTTACTCAAGGAAGATCGATACCACAGTATATTATAATATACCTCAAGCTATTAAGTCTGTTGGGGGTGGCCTCCACGTGTCTTGGTTGTTTGCTACGTAATGCGGATTCCTCGTTATAAGAGGTTCTACCCTGCTCAGTTTTCAGCTCAACCGTTCAGTAATAAGTATAAATGCATATCTCAGCATACAAAATGATGGAATAGAATGACGATTGGTGTTAATAAAACATAGCATCACATATATTTATATACTTGACAATGACAATTATTACAATCATAGAAAATGATGTTTTCAACATTTTTTATTTAATGTTGTTTTCTAAAGAAAGGCAAAACCTATTATCGTGGTTTAAAAAAAAATGGAAGCCCGACTTTCACATAGGAAAAGGATATAATTTGTATTTAGGAGGGATGTAGAAATAAATATGTGTCGTTTATTTCAGACCTGAAAGATAAAAGTATGCTTTCGTTTATAGGAATGAATAGATTTATATGTTTATGTATGATGCGTACATATAATTTTGTTTTATCAATTTTAGTTAATACTTAATTATTCTATTGTATTTTCTATATTATTATTATTTATTTTTAGTTAATATGTATATATTCGTGTGATTGTGTACTTACGTCCTTAATACCTATTTCCCATGAGGGTGACAGAATGTATTATTTCAATAAAAGTAAAAATTAATAAAAAAGAGGATTTTTTAAAAAATATTTATGGTTTTCAAGAGGATATTAATACTTTAAAAAATTCAATAAACAGGTGATATTGAAATATCCCAATACTTGAAGTAATTATTCTGTAGAATGAATATAATCAGTTCGGAAATGATAATCTTAGTAAACTTGGTTAACGTAGATTATAGATAAATATACGCAGATAAGAATGTGCAGAAAATAAAATTAAAATAACACTTCCAGGGCGACTCTTACAGGAAATTTGTGTTGTTTTTCTATTTTTCGCGACCGAATCTCAAAAAATGTAAAAAAAAAAAATTGTTAAGTATTACGTAACTAACATGAATTCGGTCAGTTGTAAATATTAATTACCCAAAATCGATAATCTCAGGTTGTTAGATCTTTGCTTATTGTTTTTAATATATTTTGGATAATACTGAAAAGTACCTTAAAGGAAAATCATAATGTAACTCAAATAGAGCATAATGCTAAAAATGAGCTAGAAAACAAATTGTTAAGCTATAATTTTTTTTTTATTTCTAAAAAACGAAATTAATACACAATAAAAATTGTATAGTATAGAACAGGAAAGAATATTGTATTAAAAAATTAATATGTTCATATAGGAATTATTAAATTATTATAATAATAAATATATAAACTAAATAAATTATTCGTATTTCATATACACCGTTTGCATTGTATATTTATTGTTACTTAGAATTTAATCAACAGTTAATAATTAAAAATTTGAACATATTCTTTTTCCAAATCTTTTTCTCACATTATGCTAGAAATTTAGAAACATTGAGCATAACATTCTGTCATGGACTAAAATGAAAGCTAGTACAATTTACTCCAAATTTGGTTTATATGGTTCTTATCGTGGAAACAATATTTTTCAGTTTTTTTTACAAAATAAGATCTTTTTTTATTTTTGATTTTTTGGGTAAAATAGTAAATTTTTAGAAAATTGTATCATGGACTGTAACGGTTGTATAGAGCTCAAATTGAATCAAATTTTATTGAATTTATAAAAAGAGCTGACAAATATTTTCAGGTGGTTAGTTTTGGAATTATTTAACAACAATTAAAAAAAGGGAGATAATTTCACTTAACATCTGAAATTCCGTTTTAGCTTCTACAAGAGTAACATTATACAAATTAAACAGAAAAAAATTTTTTTTTCTGTTGTTCTATACATTCTGTTTATTATACATTATCACCCATCTAGTTATTTTCTTTTAGGCTAAAGTAAACAAGAAAGAAAATTTTAAAAGGATGAACTAGCCCTGTAGGGACAAATTCGACGATTAAGGCAAAGATCCCTAATCCCTAGGACTGTGGTCATCCTTACTTATCCTACCACTAATGAAATCCTTCCTTTGTTTGTTTAAGATAGAACTTAGAAAGTCAAAGTTTTCTTATTGCCGCCTAAGCCCCGCTATTACAGCGAGATTATTAAACTTCTTCGTCCTCGAGTTCGCTGCAAAATTTATTCCCGTTCAAACATGTTACCCAGCAACCGATAAAATGTTTACAGTCTACTCTCTAGAGATTACAAGTTTTTTTTTATAATGAAGTTATAAATTTAATAACAAAAGTTGAGGAAGGTTTTATAATCTGAGATAAAAGTTAAGAAGCACAACTCAGAAGTTGCTGAAGAAATAATACAGGTTCTGCATCAATAGCTAAATTTCCATCTGGATTCCTCGTTAAATATAAATAGATTTTGCATTACTTAACCTAGTCCTACAAACCTCTTCCTCTAAATAATAAGAATACAAAAATGGAGCCTACTGAGACCAGCTCATATTCAACTAAGCTTTCGCTACAAATATACCAGAAGTTTTCAATGAAAAGAATAAATGAGGCCGTGGATAGCAGAGCGTTTAAGCCACAATTTTAGCATTCTCGCGGCCGATTCGAATTCGGTCAGGGCGGGTTGACTGGTTTCGTAGAGGACCCTTGGAATAAATCTCGACTTAGGATATCCTACTCTTGCTTCTATATCGAAAAAAAAAACTTTCTTACAGTATATTTTGCGCAGAGGAGGCAATATCCACCACATGATAACACAGTTAGAAAGTGGAGTGAGAGGTTGAGATTCCAAACTATGGTCTATGATGATCTAGGATTATGTGATTGGAATCTAGGAAGCGTTTTTTTTTTTTTAAATATTTATTTATTGCTATTTACAACTGTATATTATAATACATTTAGTAAATCTGATCTAAGTTAAATTGGAGTGTTACAGGCGTGTAGAGAAACTACCCATTGGTAGCACTCTAATGACATTTTACATTAGCTGGTCTCGTGGCCATCTTCTTTTCACGCGCCTCGGAGGATTGTCAGGAATGGAGGAGGATGCAAGATTAGAAACTAGGGGGTTTGAGTGGTTAGAGAGTTTATAATGGAAGGAGTAATATCTGGTTCGGGCTAGATCGGTTACATAGGGAACATTAAGGAAGCGTTTAAGAATGGGTAAAAGAAAGATAGAAAGTGTGGAAGGAGGATGAGGATTCTGGAAGCATTTTGGGTTAGAGTATAATTTTGACTATAGAAAATCTCCTAGGATCAGAGAAGTATGGAGAGCGGAGTATGGCATTACATTTTAATTTAAATTTTTACAATTTGGAGTTCTACCAACTGATGGTTTCTGCACTAGACTGTATCATGAAACAGTAACATAAACGTCACATTTACTTGTTAACAAAAATATATTCTGCTATACGGTTGTAAATTTTAATAAGTATAAATGCTGACAAAAGCAGTTTGATTACAAAGAACAATACTGAAACACTTTAATTAGGCCGCTTCTATTAACTAAAAAATAATCCATGTTATTATTATTCTCACTACTCCAGCTTTTTCTATGTTTATATATTTAAAATACGATCAGTATTCTTAAAATATTTCGAAATATGTTTTAATAAATAAGATCACTTCTTCCTTGATTGAATTCAAATAGAAATACATTTAGTTACCAGCTAGAAACCCCGGACATAAAAGGGCAAGGAATTCAAACCTTGTAATGGAAACAATGCAAGTTCAGGACAAAAAGCCTGCGAACTTCATTGTTTGTTACGTTCAACTGGGACACGAAGACTAATGATTTGTTAATGACATAGCGCGAAAAAGGAACGGCCAATTTAGAGACTAAGAAAACTGTTTTTCCTTATTCATATTTAGAAAGTGTTTTTAATCATTGTAGACGTCGTCGCTCATAATCCGTTCTCCATCTCCAAGGAAATGTTCTTTATCATAAACTAACTTTCAGCTATAAGGCTTTTTCATAATTAGGTGTCAGCAGTTGACCGTAGATTATATGTAGATATGTATATGTATATATATGTATATAGGTATGAGAAGAAGATGGTCGGGGGTTAGAAAAAAAACACTTAAAAAAAAAAGCTTATTTATTTGTGTCGACGTTTCGACCTGAATTTCAGACCTTCATCAGGGATACTCAGGCAGAGAGAGGGGGTGAGTAGGTTGAACAAAGCGGAAACAGTAACAGGCAAGTGTGACTAACTATGAAAGACCGTTTGATAAAATAAAGAAGAAGAAATAAAACTAAATTAAAGGTTTAAAGGGTACAATTACATAATGATTAGTGAGAAAAAAAAGCCTCTGCCTGAGCATCCCTAATTAATGCCTGAAATAAAGGTCGAAGGAAATAAATAAATTTTTGTTTATTTGTGTTTTTTTGCTGACCGCACACTTCACCATCTTCTCCTCATAAAGGCTTGTTATCCACGGTACAAAATTCAGTTCAAGTTATAAGCAAATTAAGTTTGTAAAAAATGAAACTGAAGTTCATTAATTTGTGTCGTTAGTGCAGGTGTGGCCTACCAGTTGTAGTGGACGGCGTAAAAGTGCTCAGAGAGAAACAGAAAAGCTTCCAGATGAATGAAGTTTGATGGAAAAATAATTGTTTTCTTCCTTCTTTTAATCACTATACCCTTCTCTCTTTAATTCTTACTTATTCACTTCTGCTAATCAATTCCAATTATTTTTAATTTGATCAATAACCCTTTTATGACGCAAATAACTTTATTTCCTTAATTTTACTTATATGTTTTCATCCTTTTCATTATATCATGTACAACGTTAATTTTCGCACATTCATCTTTATTAGTTGATATATTATATAATAATTTAATGTTTGAGGGCAGGTAATTTAAATTAAAACAAAACTTCATTTAATCTTTTTCTCTCATTATTTTCATATTTCTCCAACGTTTCAGCCCTCAGGCCAATATCAATTGATTTATTCAGGTCTTTATTTATGTCAACTGTAGGATATTATGAAAAAGCCTATTCATAAACATCTATACTCTTATTTCATTCAATTTAACTATTTAACAATTTGCTATTACAATTACACTTATTTGCTATTACACTCTTCAAAACACCTGATTACTTGATTTTTTAATATTTTAAACATCTTTTTGATAAATACATAGGTTTCAAATCAAATTAAAAAAATATATCGGATAAAAATCTCTGTTTCGACATATATTACTATTTGAATTATCTTTCATCGCTATTTAAAAGATAATTATTTCAATTGTTTTATTCTTATATGTTTTTAGCAGTTATTCTCTTTGATGGAACTAATCTGAAATTAGAAAGGTTTTAATAGGATGTTGATAGATTTATTTATTGATAGATATTACAATTTGCCACACAGTTGTGGGCAATAGGTAATAGTAATGAATGATCTCATACATACTAAAATAAAAAAAAAATAAAAAAATAAAAAAATAAAAAAAAAAACTCTTAAAATATATACAAACAAAAGAATAAACAAGATGAACATAATCAAATTATTTGTATGAAAAATAAATAAATAAAATAACATAATGATAAAATAATATATATATCCCGCGTCTAATCGTTACAATCCAAAATCCTATGTAAAATCCTTGATGCTCCTTATTACGTCACAAATAAACTCATTCACAAAGACCTTAACATCCCATTCGTTGCAGATTTGACCCAAAACAGATATGGGTCTTTTCATTCCAAACTCCTTTACCATCCTAACCCATTAATTTTTAATCTTTCATCCTTAACAATCCCTGATAATCCTCCGAGTGGAATAAAGTGGTGCAGCAAGTTCAGTTTTCAAATATTTCCAGTAACACCCGATTTAAAGAATAGCAACTTAAATCACATCATGAATTTGTTCAGGGAACCTCCCTCACCCCAGAAAAATATCAATTCAATCATATTTAAGGCACTGCCAGCTACTGGCATGTGAATGTGCGGTTCTCTGTTGGCCGAGTTGACCATTACTTCGAAAACAAGTGAAGCGATTAGACGATACGCCATCTTTACTTTTACAAGTTAACTTAATTTTTTCTAAATAGCAGAAGAGTTCGAATATCTGCTGAGAGGCGGAGAGGCATGGGTAAGCAAAATTAGAAACAGTACCATCATTCAACAATTATCTCACAACGAACAAAGCAAGAAGAAATTCCATCGATGTATAGTTTAATGTATATAATAGTTTTTAGTTCAATAACCAATGTAAATTGCAGTAGTGTTAAGTATATTTTTAGTCACATTATTAACTAAATAAATATCTGGCTTTACCCCAGAATAGACATTGAACAAATTCATGATAAATCTACGTTAATCTTTCTGTTTATATACAAAAAGAGATTTTATTTATTCATATGTAATTTTTTTCCCAATTATTTTTATTTAATTTTTTTAAATTGTTGTATGAAAGTGATAACTTATCACTAATACTAATTGTATTATTTATCAATAAAAAGTTATTTATTAAATAATATTACAATATGTAAACAAATTCTGATTTCGATTTTTCAATTAAGGCCGAGATGGGCAAGACCGCCCTTTCCGATATGTTCGCGCAAGAAACTTCCAAAATACTTGCAAGGAATTATCAACATCAAATTAAAAAAGTTACACATCCAAATGTTATTATTTTATATAAAATTAGATAGAATTTAATTGCAGTCCCCTGTCTCCCAAGTTTAGTAATCAAGGCTGGACTGTCTTTAGACGGAGGCACTATACTGAGACGAGGGGAGAAGAGTGGACAGTGGCAGATCTGTTTAATTCATGGCATGCCACCAGCCCCGAGTGGAGAAGGGACCAATCTCGGCTGAGGTGAGCCCGCTACACCGCTTTTCCATTCCATCTCCACACAATCGCCACTAAGTGCCTCTGTTCTCGTACTTATGTGACGAATCTTCGATTCACAACCGCTTCAATTCCACTCTCTTTCACTTCCTCTCACTCTCTCTCTCTCTCTCTATATATATATATATATCGTATGATCAGACAAACGAATGTCATAATAATTGAATAAAATAAAGTGCTATAATGCCCATAACTTAAGAATTAATAAAACTAAATTATGAATTTTACAGTTTTTAAAAGTTTTTTTTGTTAGTAATTAACTATAAAAGAATGGAAGGCTATTCTGTGCCCATAAATGATTGAACGTAAGAAAAAACTTTATGGCAAACACGAAATTAGAAAATGCATTTTAACAATTCATCAATCCATATGAGATATTTTTAACTTTAAGAATTTTAAACCATCTAATTCCTCTCGAATCCAATCCTTACAGTCCAAAATCCTTAATGCTCCTAACTTTGTCACAAATCAAATCATCCATCAGGACCTCAATGTCACCTATGTTGCCGATTTGGCCAGAACCAGATACCAATCCCTTCATAATAAACTTCTCAACCACCCAAACCAACTCGTTTCTAACCTGGCTTCTCCTTCACTACCTAATAATCCTCCTAGGCGTCTGAAAAGAAGATGGCCTCGAGATCTTCTCCTTTAGAAATGTTGTTCGAGTTCTATCAATAGGTAGATTCTCAACATGTTTGTATCATGTCATAATATCACTTACTTAAATTTACTTGATGTGTATATTTGTATACAGTTGTAAATAACAATAAATAAATTATTAAAAAAAACAACAAAAAAAACATTAAGAATTTAGAGATCTGTCTTGGGTGAGGCGTAGTCTGGTAGAGCCTAGTATACTAACCTAGATTTATTTGTCCCTATTGAACCTTTATAATATAACCTATTGAAAATTTGTAAAGGCTATTGTCGTTTTAAGGTCTCTTGAGTTAAGTTAATAACCAAGTCTCACAAAATAGTATCTATATGAGCTCATCCTAGCTAGAAAACAAAAGCTGTATGATACTGATATTGCATGTTTAAGGTAGGTTTGAATAAATCCCACCAAATCACATTTACCCTTCGTCTTAAATCCATGACTTCCTGCCCCACAGTATCCTTTAATAAGCCATTTATTCCTCGCGAATAGATCCGTTACCTGGGACATCACCTGGATAAACCACTGACTTGGAATAAACCACATCCTCATACAAGACTGAAAAGAAAGTTAACTTCTGCCTATTACAACAGTTAATAAACCCACGGTCTAAACATCTAACTAATTACAAGAGACTCATTTATATGTCTATAATAAGGCTTTCTGTACTTCACTTCAAAAAACTATTATATACTATGCTAATCAGACCAATTTAGACATATGGATTCGAGCTTTGGGGCTCTACCAAATTATCCAATTCCTCTCGTATCTTGACAATCCGAAATCCTTCGTAAAATTCTTAATGCTCCTTACTTTGTAACAAATCAAGTCGTCCATCATGACCTCAATGTACCATGTGGTTCCGATTAGACCAGAACCAGATACCAATCCTTCCATGATAAACTTCCCAACAACCACCCAAACCCACTTGTTTCAAGCCTGGCTTCTCTGTACCTGATAACCTCATAGGCGTCTGAAAAGATTGGCCTTATTTTCCTCTAGAAATATTATTGGAGCTCTACCAATAGGTAGATCTCCATGTATGCATCATGCCATTTCAATATAACTCACATCACAGTTACTTGTTGTATATATTTTATAGAGTTGAAAATATCAATAAATAAATTTATTAAAAAAAGAATGTATGTATATGTTTGTGATGTTACGGCAACATTTTCGTTCAAATCAACTTCATAGCATAGTTTTTAAACTTTTTAAACAATTTTCTCAAAAACAGCTGTAATGATATTGATTAAATCCGTTATATCAATGTACAATTAAATAATATTTAATGTAAGCTAGGTTACTTTAAACTTATTAGTAATGGCAAATTAATAAATAATAATAAATTACCTAAGTTCATCAAGAAGGTAACAAATATGTATTGCCGTGTACGGAGCTTCAGCGGTTCTAAGGCCGACCAGGGGTTCCCCGTACACATTTTATGTATATTTAATTTTTTCATATATTCATGTATTTATATTTTCGTGTGCCTGTAAATCTTGGCACTAGTGGCGGAGCGGATCTTTGGTCCCACGTCATTCCGCAGCCTGACAGCGGCCTCTGCTGAAGACTGCTATTCGACGACCTCTCAACTCTGATCGACTGATCTACGACTCCCTCTCAACTTTTGTCTTCTACTCTCCTCCTGCTCTTTTTACTCCTTTTCTCCCCTCTACTTCTAATTCCACCCCACTTCAGATCTCCGTTCTTCACATCGGTCCATTTACGCTCCCAATCTCTTTTACTTATCCTTCATAGGGGTGGGCAGGTCATTGGCCTTTCGGTCTTTCTTCTCCCTTTTATCTTTAAATTTAGGCGACTTTCCTTTTTTTACAGAGGTCGTCGCCTTTGGCCCGGGATTTTAGTGTGCCTAGGTGTGAGATAAAGATATCTAGGTACCCCTAATTATTTGGTTAACAACGCCAGGGGTGTGTGGACCCGGCTACACCTGGTGTATATATACACATTACTTTTAATGTTTTGCCACCCAGTGTCAATGGCCCATTGCAGTTCCTTTGGTATGGCCTCTTATCAGGTCCGACATGCCAACAAAAGAACTTACATTATATTTAAATTTCCAGCTGGTGCCTCTAATACATATCAGTATACACATTTTTCCTTAATGAGGTGTTATTATTATGTGTTATTGTTGCTTATTTGTGTTAATTTCCTGGCAGCCACCTCTCCTCTTCGACCATCTTCTCATATTTTTTTCTTACGGAGCAATGGATTTCTTTAAATCGATAATTTACTGGAATATTTATTTATTTTATTTTACACATATATGTTCGTTTAATATAATTTTAATTAATGTATTATTTTCGCATTCTAATTATTGATGTTATATCACCTGCCATCATCACCAGAAAATAATTTTATAAGAAATATATTAAACATTGGTGTTTATAATCAAACATCACCATTGCTCCGAATTGCCTGAAAAATTAAATTGGAGTAAGAAATTTCTACACGAGACTACACTCAAGGAAAAAATGACGATGGATGAATATCATTGATTCATTCTTATTTTACTCTGTAAGGGAAAGAGATTAGTTTCGAGATGGAAATGAAGACTATTTTATTAATAACTTATTTTTAATATTTTTTTTTTTTTTATCTCATAATGAAAAGGCAATTTAAATTCCTCAGCTAGGTTTTTAATACCACCCCGTCCCTTAGCGACCTCGTTTATTAAGAAACTCGAGTCGCCGGCGAATTAGATTTTTTTTTCTACCTCTCACAGCTCCAACTTCTAACAGTTTAAAGAAACGACTTAATATACATCGGAGGTAATGCTACCCTACTCCTTTAAGATAATGGCCGGTGTAGGGAACGACATGGGGCGGAATTACTTAGAAATCTCATTTAGCCGAAGGGGTTTAACTGGCAACGGAATTAGGTTAAGGGAAGGGACGGGGTGGGGGGGGGGGTTTCCACAACCAAAAATAGGAGGTTGCTGTATTTATGGCTTTCTTATCTAATAAGCATACAAATTTCCAAAAATCCATTTCGTCTAGGCCAGATTCAACTTTTTTGAAATTTTTTGCACTGTTCTCCATGTTATCTTAGCTAACTTATCTGGTATTCAGTCCACAACGTGATTTCTTGCCAACTAAATATTTACCTAACTATTCAATCAGTAAGGGGACACCCAGATGGATTCAGCTGCTGGTTGAATAGTACAAGAATTATTATTTAACCATTTGATGTACCCGGTCTTAACATTAATGTTTTCATATCATAAAATCATTATTATTTTGTAGATATTTTGAAAGGAATAACATAATGATGTTAAAATATGTTGCAACATATACACCCAGATACATAAAAGCAGAGCATTCCGTGGAATAATCTAATTATTTTATTTTATTTAATATTCCTGGGGTATATAACTATTCGAAAAATATTTCGATTAGGAAAATAGAGAAAAGTAAAAAAGTTCCATTTATTAATTAAATTTTATAAGCAAATAAAAAAAAATTAATATGAGGTACAACTTAAAAAAGTTCATAAAGTGTCATTTTCAATAAATGATAAATTTCAATAATTCAGACACTGAAACTTTTTTTTATTTCAAACCTTTCATTTTTTACCTTTCTCTAACATTTTACATCATCTCCAAAAAACGAAAAAATTGTGTTTTCTAATGTAACAAATGTATTAATTAATTTCCCAGTTTTGAATGTACTTATGTATTCTATCATTACTTACTTAATTAAAATAAAAAAGCAAAAAAGAGCAAAAAAAAATTAACTATTGCAAAATATAACTTTTATTATTTAGTTTATCTTATATTTTTATCCCCCCCCCCTTCTCTTACCGTTTAAATAGTTCTCGGGAACTAATTTTCATAGATAAGATTTTCCCTCAAATGTTTGAATTAACTTCTAATACCAATCTCTGATTCAATTAATACCGTGGATTTTATTTTAATTATATTCAAATGAAAGCAGTAAATAACCACAAATAAATAAACTGTGAAACTTTATTATTATAATTAAATTAATATTCATATCATATATAATCTTATCAATTTTTGAGACTGGTTTTATTGTTTGAATAATATTTTTTTTTTTATTTATTTATTGATATTTACAACTGTATAAAAAATACAACAAGTAAATTTGATCATAATGACATGATACAGGATGTAGAGAAACTACTCAGTAGTAGAAACAGTTTACAATATAAGGTCACGAGGCCATTCAGGCCATTCTTTTCAGGCGCCTCGGAGGATTGTCAGGAATGGAAGAGGAAGCAAGGTTAGAAACTAGTGGGTTTGGGTGGTTAGGGAGTTTATTATGGAAGGAATAATATCGGGTTCGGGCTAGATCGGTTACATAAGGAACATTTAGGTCTTTTTGGATGGTTTTATTAGTAACAAAATAAGGAGCATTTAGGATTTTACGAAGGATTTTGGATTTTTGAATAACATAAAATGTATTCATCTAAGTCTCAAACACTCTTTACTAGTATTTTAAATAACAAACGTTTCGTCCAATCTTGCTATCCTCAAGGACAATCTACCTTAAATAACATTGTTACTAATAAATTAGTATACCTCAACTATTATACTCAACCCAGGTCTAGTAATTTTAGTCAAAACTAGTCTATGAAATAATGAAACAATCATAAGTAATAAGGAATCATAATAATTTATTAATAAGCTTGCCTTATCTTATGTTTAATTATCTATTTTTTTTAACTTTTTCATTTAATTTCAACCTTTTAATTACAAATTATCTTACTTTATTATTTCCCACATATATTCAATTAGGTTAACAATAAAATAAATTTATTACAAACCATATTTTGGTCTTAATTCTTATTAAAAATCTTATCAAAGTTAATTGTAAATATTAACACAGAATTTAACCATTTTATTCGAAAATGAGTTTTAGAACTCATATATTTGAATATTACAATTTTTAATAAATTGCATTTAAAAAAAAATCATTTTTAAATATTTATATTTTTTTTATAAATTTATAATTAATAAGTATTAAATTAAATTATATCCCATTATCAAGAAGTCTCTTTATAATTATATTACAGTATTACTAAATCTAACATTAATCGCCTTAGGCCTGTCAAAACAGTGCTTATTACAAACTAATCAAAGTTTCGCCAACTCAGGGATCTTCAGGACCTAAATTTGTGGCTAATTCAAATTACTAAATAAAATCATTAGTTGTTGGAATTTACCGGAAGCTGCATATAAAAAAAACATGCGAAAGTGAAGGGTTGTTAATTTTTTTTACTGACATATACCACGGGATATTAACAGATATTGTAAAAAAAAATCTGGTGTGGTGCCCGTATCACATAACTTTCACTAATTAACCTACTTAGGTCCTGAATTTTTGTGTAAGTCAGTGAGTTCGTGTTGAATTTATCGTTATTTTTGTAATTTTAAAAAAAAAATATATAAATACTAAATAAGACGAAAATTTGAATTTGTTGAAATAAAAGTTCGTATTTTAGGGTTTCTCGAGATGGGCATTACAAATATAAATTTTGTTCCGGCCAGAAATACAACTGTTTAAGAAAAGATAACAAAGCGATCGGGAGAGATCGAGGGATCTCCGCATTTCTAGTTCGAATTAGATTCGCTATTTTTCCTTCTTTCTCCTTTTGTTATTTATAAAATTCTTCAATATGTTGTATTTATACATTCTATATTATAGCTAAAAATGAGAGCTGTTTATTTTTTCCAAATAAAAAAAATTAAAGTTACATTAGAAGAAGATTTTTTTTTTAAATTCGAGAACTAAGCCCTCTTAAACTGTTTTAATGAGGATAAGACATAGCTTATATTGAATATCACTTGATTTTATATTTATTTATGTAACCAGTTAAATCAAAATCGTTTGAACCATTTTTGGAGAAAATCGATAATTTTTTTTTTAAATTTATTTATTGCTATTTACAACTTTACATAATAATATATTTAGTAAATTTAATCTCAGTTAAAATTGAGTGTTACTACCCATAGTTTTTACGTTAACCATGACGTTTTACATTAGTAGGTCTCGGGGCCATGTTGTTTTCAGACGCCTCGGAGGATTTTCAGGAATGGAAGAGGAAACAAGGATAGAAACTAGTGGGTTTGGGTGGTTAGAGAGTTTGTAATGGAAGGAATGATATATGGTTCGGGCATATGGAACATTAAGGTCTTTATGTATGATTTTATTTGTGACAAAGTAAGGAGCGTTAAGGAATTTGGATTGTTATGATTGTATACGAGAGGAATTCGAAAGTTTAGTGGAGCCTCAAAGCTCAAGTCCATATGTCCAGATTGGCCTTATTACAGTCATATAGATCAGTCTTTAGTAATGTGTTGGAAGTTTAGACCGCTTGTCTAGTAAGTACTGTAATAGTCGAAATCGACGTGCAGTTTCCTGTCTTTTCAGTCTTGTGTGAGGATTTAAGGTTAGTCGTTTGTCCAGATATAGTCCAAGGTAGAAGAAATAAAATGTTAAAAATCGAAACTATAACGTGGCACTTTTGGCCAGTCGATTTTATCCAACAAGTTCCTGTAACACCCTAGACGTATACCCGCCTTAAATAAGTAATTTCAGTTTTATACAACTTTCCGTTTTAGAGCCAGGCTGTTCAATTTTCACAGACAACTTTGACTTGGTCATTTAGACTCAGGTGACCTCCAAACGTGTATTTCCATCGAAAACTGTAATTCGAAATTTAGCATAATCGTAAAACATCCCCTTACTATAAATTTCATACATAGGCGAAAGTAATAAGCAAGTTATTAGACAAAAGGAAAATAAATACGAAAATAACTCTGGTTAAGTGAAAATAAAGTTAAGATCATTTTAGAAATATATCGTGTTTTCTTAATTAAAACTTACCTCCCGCTTGCCTTAACTTTAAGAAGAAATTGGGCCGCTTACCTGAAAAAAAAGAAATAAATAAATGAATGAATATAAGGAATCTCATTGTTTTAATTCTCATAATCTCTGTTTATGACAGAATAGGTCAGAATTAAAGTTGTTGGTATAATGAATGACGCGCACTGAATAATTAAGGGGATACAATAAATAAATCATTACAAATAAAAATAAAGTCTCTAATACTTGATAATATGAGTAAATGTTTTAACTACAGAACTGGAACTGCTGGAGCGATTCCAAACTTTAGCGTTTTCAGTTAATAGATAATAGGTGGAACTATTCTTTAAGGCATTTTAGTAGCGTTTTGAAACAGCAGAACAAAGTAAGATGCTACAAGACAGTCACTAGGCAAGTACTCAAATAAAGCTGAGAGTTGGATTAAAACTAAAGCTCTTGGAAGATTCCTGTTGCTCTGATATGACAGAATAATACAAAGACGCAGAGGTATCCAAGAAACGCTACAAAACTGGAGAGTAATAAAAGATATAAGAAATTAACACCTCGGTGTGTTCCGATTTACCAGACTTGCAAAACTACCAAACAGGCCATGTTTCACGGATGGATTATGAATGAACCATTTTATGGAAACTGAAGAACGGGTAGACATTTTTTGCGCAGGGAAGATTGGGTGGCTCCGATACAAATAAACTATTTTGCGTTAGAAATTGGAAGGCAGTTGCAATTACAGAGAAAATCAGCGTCAAACGATTGAGACATAGCAACGCTGTCAGGTTCCAGCACGTCATCCCTAACCATATGATGCAGACATTACAGATACAAATCCATAAATAAATGAATAAACATATTCCTAATTTCACATAATATTTTCCTAATAATCCTTCGAGGAACCTAAGGCGGGGTTTCCTTCCTTAGAATCATGAGTGTTAGTATTAAAAATTATTCGATAAGTCATTTTCATGTCATATTATTTTTCTTAAGCACACTTTTTGTATTTTGAATATTATGGTAACTCAGAATAAAAAAAATATTTAGTACGAAAGAATACTGCATTCATTCTGTGCGTTCATAAACTGTACACAAACTTTTATTGCTCTACAACGATATTACCTTCATCCAAAAGTCAAATCGATTTAAGCGGAAAAGAAACGCAAAATTCCCAGTTATAAATGAAATTGGAACAAGGGAATAGGATAACATTTACATGTGAGGACCAACTGGTCGGAAGAGTTTTTGAAGTGGGAGCACAAAGGTTGGTCATAATGAAGGGACCAGTTGTGGTCAACTCTGTTCCATATTATATCCCCCACCGCATTGCCCCCCATCATTCCCCCTTCCACTCTCTACCAACACTAATTGGTGGTATGCTCAGCTCGGTCCCGCATTTCGGTTACTTGTTCATTCTCTTTAATATTATTGAAGATAATGATCCGCATTTTTTTTAATATATTGGATATATTTAAACATCAGTGGTTACAAATAAGAAGCAAAAAAAAAAAAGGATGTTAGTTTTTACGTAGATTATTGTGTAAAGTATATATGAGCAATGATATTTCAATTACTTATTAAGCTTTAATTTCTAGGCAAAAGTCACTACCTTAATTCTTCACTATATTAACTCTAATTATACTTGAAGAAACCAAATCATCTACTCCATTACTTTTCATATCGGTGAGAAAGAAAGTTTGATGGGGGGGGGGAGTGGGTGGGTGTGAAAGAGATTTTTCTGGGCCTTATTTTTTAACATTTGTTAACCGCAACACAAAAACTATACCAATTTTCGCACTCAAAATTTTTTAATTAAATATACAATTGCATTGCATTTTTTATCAAAATAAAATAACAGTTATCATAAACTTTATATTAAACAAAATTTTTAATAAAAATGTTAATCTAAGCGGGAGAAAAATGGATTCAATTACTTCAGAATGTACCGCTTTGGATGTTTCGGAAATCGGTATGAACTTATTTTAAATAGAATATTTTTGGCAATGTTTTAGCATATGTTTAACTTGTTCTCAAATAAAACTGAATTTTCCTTATTCTGGTTTTTTATTATTTAAACGTAATATATATTTAGTACTTTAGTAAAGAAAGATTTTTTATAACTAAAGAAAACAGATTTTTACCAGAATCTCTCAATGAATAAAGTTTATGTTATGGAGAAGATGGTCAGGGTTGCGGCCAAAAGAGAAACAAACATAGTAAACTACTATTTCTTTTCCGACGTCCCCCCCCCACTTTTTAGAGCTTCATCAGAGCTAAAGAGATATAAAAACAGCTAAGAACATTTTAACATATTAAGATAATAAGATACAATAAGATCAATTAAGGTAGTGTTAAGATTATGTAAAAATAAGTGCAAAGAAAATTATATATAAATAAAAGAAAATACGAAATAAAAAAGTATTAATATAAAATGAACAATGATAAGAATATAAAAAATTACAAGGTTAAAAATGTAATCGCAAAAACAGAAAAGTAGATATGGGTAAACAAAAGTAGAAATTTTCCCATATCTACTTTACGTGTTATTGCGTCTCCTGTACATTTTTAACCTTGTTATGATTTACCTATTTTTTTATATCCTTATTATTATTAATTTTATTTCTTCTTTTCTTTTATTCTTATATAATTTTCTTTTCGCTTATTTTTACATAATCTTAACACTAGCTTAATTTACCTTTTTGTTTCTTAATATCTTAATATGTAAAAATGTTCTTAGTTGTTTTTGTATCTTTTTAGTCCAGATGAAGCTCAACAAAGTGGGGCGAAACGTTGAAAAATAAAAAGTTTTTAACTATTTATGTTTCTCTTTTGACCTCGACCAATAACCATCTTCTCTATAATGTGAAATTACACTGTAAACTATTCATAAATAATAAAGTCCATGGATTTAACTGATCATGTATTTAGATGATGGTATATCTTCCTAAGCAAAGGGATTGCATAAAACTTTGCTCTGGGATAAATAAGACAAATAATCAATATTGATACACACAGGAAGTGGTGAGGCTCCGATATAATGTGTAGTCTAATACAGTCTCAGCTGAATAAACAGTGTAGAGCACTGGTGTACTACCCGAGTAACGCCAGCAGCTGTAGAATGAGGGATGAATAGGCGCAATTACCTTCAAGTTGCAAAAGCCTTCATTCAGTGAGGAAGGAACGGATAATAGAGGTGGGGAGCATTGACGTAGTTCAATAAAGGTCCCGAATGCAGATGATACATTCTGGAAATAGATTCCTTTACGAGCGAAGAGCTGGAGGATATGGCATGCGATAAGCTACATTACCTCATACCTCATACCTCATGTCTTAATCATATCAAGCCTCGAGGAGCAAAGGGAATAATTAACTCCAGAGCTGTACATTGAATGTGGCGGCTAAGAGGATATTGTAAAGCGGATTTAAGTTTTGAAGAGGAGCTAATATCTGAGATTTTTCATCTTCGGATCGGCTTTCAGGCTCAGCTTTACCCAGCAAAATGTAATTATTTTTACAACAAAAGTAAAATATCAGTAGGCTTATATTTGATAGATTTCTCTATGATTGTTTAAGATTAATAAATAAATTAAATTATACATTAACAAATTTTCAATTACTTTTATGCATTATTTATTTAATTTTTATAGGTATTTTTTAAATTAACTTTGGAGAGATTTACTGGAAAAACGAAAATTGGGCTTCAATCTAACATATTAATGAAATATATAAAAACAGAAATGAATACAAAAACATTTAAAATAAAAAAAAAAAGAAAGAAATGCATGGATGAAATTAAAAATGGACATCCAAATTGAACCAGATTTGAAATTTTTTTTCTATTTCTACATTTTTCACCAACTTAAAGGAGTCAATTCCGCAAACTCAAACTGCTGATCCCCCAAGGTGTAAGTGAAAGAAAAATCCACTAGTTTGCACTGTGTTAATGACTAAGTATTCATTTTTTTTAAATGTATAGGGAGACTTAGCACCACCTCCTTAAATTCATTATGAACTTCTAAAGATAAGCCACTAAAAAGATATTAGAGTAGAATGATTTTTGTTTGAAAATTCAATGAAAAAAAAAGTTTTTATTTTAAAGCATATTATCTAGAAATCAAATTAGAAAAAATAAATTAAAACATAAATTTTCATTGAGTATGAAACTGATCAACAAAAAAAAATCCAAATTTTCAATGTATTTTTTAAATTGATTTGAAATTATTTTTAATTGATTTAAATTACTATTTTATTGAAAGGGTGTTGAAAATTAAAACAAAGATAATAAACAATAACATTTGGACACTTAGGACGGCAATGAAGACAGCTTCACTGAAGCAAAGTATCCACAATTTCTGGGGCTTACTTCGATCTCCTAAGTCACATTTTCGGAAATGTTGACTAAGAAGATACCAATAATTAAAACTGAAAAATGCTTCTTAATCGCAAACACGTTTTGAAAAACTTTATGGTTATACTGAACTAGCTAGACTCTCATTTCTTACATCTCCCCTCCGATATTATTGTCCTATAACCTCTCGGAATCTTGTCTTGTTTTATTTCAAAACTATGGTATATATTTTTTTTCTAATTTTTTAGGAATACGTTTGATTGATTAGACACAATCATAACTTTAATTTTTTTATTATATCTGCATAATTAAAATTAGTTTTTATTGTAACTAAACAGTATTTTTAATACATTTTTGTACATAACTAATGCTTTTAATTTTCTATTTTTGGATGTTTCATCATTTTCAAAATCAATACTGTAATGTTTCGTTTTCTAAGAGGTTTCACTTATAAACATTTGGTCACAATTTTGGCAATTTATTTATTTTAACTATCATTTTGTTTATCGAATTTTCAAATGTACGAAATAAAAAAAAATACTATAAAGGAGTATTGAAAAAAATACTTAATACTATAAGTACTTAATAATATAAAATACTTTTATAAAAAAAAATCTTTTAAAAAATATTACATAAAAAGTTAATATACGGCTTGAATTTCATTATTTTGTATTTACAGCAGAGTTCTTAAAAATAAATAATGAAATAATAATAAAATAGAAGTATAAATATGGAATTAACATCCAACACGATTAATGATTCACTGATTCAAGACTGATCATATAAAAATCTTTAAGTCTTAAAAAAATTTAAATTGATCAATGCCTACTTGACCTCTCTTCAAGACCTTGGATTATTTTATAAAAAGCTAAGTTCTTAAAACTGGCAATGCTATACGAAATCCTTTTCATGAATTTATTTCCTTTTAAACTCGAAGCTCTTTATGAAGAAGGGACTAAAAAAACTTTCCCATTGAGGAGAAAATCAGGGATTAATATATTTATAATGATATTTTTTGAGATAAATATAGAAAAAAATTATCAATTACCAATCAGAATGATTGAATTAAAGTGTTCTTAGAGCCTCATAAAACTTACATTGTAAACAATAAATGTGTATAAGGTTTTTTTTTTTTTTATTATTCATAATATATGATCCTTTTTTTATTTATTGGTAGATATTACAATCTGCCACACAGTTGTGGGCAATAGGTAATAGAGATGAATGATCACGTCAATTATTTTTTTAAAAAGTTTTTACATTATCAATCACTATATTATAATGAACGCTGATGACACATGTATACTTTCTGTAAACAACGACCCAACTAATGCATCACAAACACTACAGGCACACATAACATCTATTGAAGAATGGTGTAAAAACTGGAGAATCAAAATAAATCCTGACAAATCCCACCAGATCACCTTTACTCTCCGTTGTAACCTCTACCCTCCTGTCCTACAGTATCCTTTCTAAATACACCAATAACGCCGGTTGAACAGATTCGAAACTTAGGACTCCATCTCGACAAGAGACTTACTTGGAATCCACACACAAGACTGAAACGAAAAGAAACTGCTCGTAGATTCTGATTGCTACAACACTTACTTGACAAACGGTCTAAACTTCCCATTCACTACAAAAAATTAATATACACTACAATAATCAGAGCAATTTGGACATATGGAATTGAGCTCTGGGGCTCCACCAAACCATCAAATTCTTCCCGCATCCTATCGTTACAATCCAAAATCCTACGTAAAATCCTTGATGCTCCTTATTACGTCACAAATAAACTCATTCACAAAGACCTTAACATCCCATTCGTTGCAGATTTGACCCAAAACAGATATACGTCTTTTCATTCCAAACTCCTTAACCATCCTAACCCATTAATTCTTAATCTTTCATCCTTAACAATCCCTGATAAAACTCCGAGGCGTCTGAAAAGAAGATGGCCACAGGACCTTCAAGACCCCAAGATTTTCGAGTGTATATGAAACATACTACATATTTACCTATTGTATTATTTTGTACAGATGTAAATTACATTAAATAAATAAAAACAAAATATAATAAAAATATAGAATAGTTAGTTCTAAAGAATATATATATAAATTGCAAGAAAAGCTTCTGCTTATCACCAATGAGTGGAATAAGGTAACCTAATGGAGATGGGGTTCTGTAAATGAGAACAAACTGGAAGATACGGGGACGAGGTGCAATAAGGGTCCTATTGGAATTTCGGTAGGGGTAAGTAATTGGAAAGCCAGGCAGGCTGCCGGGGAATGGAAGAAACTGGGTTGAGGGGGCGTATTAGATTGATGAGCGCACTAACCTGGCGACAGGTTTTTTTTTCTCCTCACCGTCAGGTAAGAAAAAACCTGCCGCAGTTAAGATCCTTGGAGGACCCCTGACACCATCAACGGAAATCGGTCTGCTCATCATGATACTCAATGTATCTCAGCTGTAAATTATTCTCTCTCTCTCTCTTTTTTTTTTTACTTTAATTCTAAAATTACAAAACCAAAATAATTTAATAAAATAAAAAATGTTACCCAATTCATTAAAAATTATATAGGTCAATGTATTTTTATTTTACGAAATTAAAAAGTCATTATAACTTTATCTTTTATGAAAAACACATTCTTCATTATACTGACATATTTATATATTTGAATTAACATTTCTACAGCCAAGGGTTGCAAGTGGAATGAATCAGTAACAAAATGAAATCAAATCCAAAAAGCGTCTATGCCATGAATACCAAGTGTTATGTTTTTATTACTCTTTGTTTAAAAGATAAGACATTTAAAATATTTGTTCCTTTGTTTTGAAAAGGGATTTAATAGCCTGGACATCAACGCCCGTTGGTTGTTGGTTTTGGTAAGGTAGAGTTGGCCCAGAGAGTCATACCTTTGGCATCCGCACCAGTGGGAGGGTTTAAAATATTATTCGACTGAGCAATTATAAATTGTTTACTAGTAGTTCGTAACGATAGTGGTGAAAGATAAAAAGTAGATAAGGCCCTATTCTAATTTTTTTAATAAAGCAAGATAAGTAGATAATTATAATAATTAAAGGGTAATTATTAAATTAGACTTATGGATGAATTTACTCTTTCTATTACGGATTCGCCGTTTCCCAACGCCACTGGAACATTTGTTGGTTCAGTGTTATTTTGTAATGATCCCATTCTTCAAAAATGTGTTTTACTCTCAGATCATCGTAACATTACCAACATTTTTGGGGTCTCTCCTGTTTTAAGGTGCACGTGTGTAGTTCGGGTATATCCTCTTCTGAGTCGGACGATGGCTACTTCTTCCCGGCGTCTACTTCGGGTTGATGTAATCTAGGACTTTACATCTTTCTTTATAGATTATAATTTATTGGCGGACTTTCATCCCACATTGCCTGCCATCTTTTATTTATGCATCCCTTTAAAGGACGAGCCAGTTCCTGCAGTTAAGATAGCTGTGGTTCTACCTCGGAGTGGTTCTCTAGTAGCTTTGTCGGCCATCTTATTTCCTGTAATACCAACATGTCCGGAATTTAAAATATTTGTTGATACATTTATATCATTAATAAAGCCGATAAGATACCTCACGATTCTACGAAACTATCGCGGCTTTTCATAAATTCGTAGAAACCCCATCGGTAATATTTTGGGTTCAAACAAACCAGGCTTCCATTGCCGTTTGTTTATCTCTAGAGTGAGCGAAGCAAACGGAACTTGAAAATCGTGATCCAACTAAAGCGGTTATCCTAAATAATAGGATACAACAGAACATATAACCGACGGAATAGCAAGTAACCTTCTGGTTTTAAGTACGTAATAAATCTTAAATTCCTTTTTTTTCTAGAAGGACACAAATCTAATAATATGAAATCTTCTATTCATATTAAATATAAAATCTTTCTTGGCATTGTTTCTAATAATGGTATATCATTAAAGAATAATTTTTTGTGTAGATTTGGGTATGCAGAAATTAGGACCTAGGCTAAGAATGTTGAGTACAACATTGTTGTACAACAATGTTGTACTCAACATTCTTAGCCTAGGTCCTAATTTCTGCATACCCAAATCTACACAAAAAATTATTCCAGAATTACTCACTGACTTAGAATACATTCAGAACGACCCCCTAGTATATCATTAAATATTATGATTATTCCGTGTCTAAATGTTCTAAGCATGGCTTTCAATACAAGTAAAGCGGCTGGGTGAGAAGCGCTGGGATCTCTTGGGACCGTTTCCATCCGCATGAGGGCGGCAAAGCTTGATTAGGAGTTCCCAAAGCTCGATATAAGTTTGTATAGGTGTAAATGTGTGTCAGATGTAATTATTTTATAAAATGTTTTTCAAATGAGACTCTTCCCCTTTTTATAGCAGGTATTTCTGAGGAAAGTTCTTCCTTTTTTTTTCCTTCTTTTTTCTATCAAAATTTCGGGGTTCTTCCCCCAAATCTTCAGATTGAACAATCTTTTCATTGTCTTAGAACATTACAAATATTCAAAGTCAGTAGTTCAACTACTTCAAAGGTGATAGTGAAAATAAAATACGTTAATTTAAGACGAAATGTAGAATGTAGAACTATAGGTAAAAAAAATTGTAATGATAGTATGAAAAGATTGTTCATATTGAAGATCGGGCAAGAAACCCGAAAGGTTGATAAGAAAATATGTACGAATAACGAAATTTAAAAAAAGTAATTATTTTATTTTTATTTTTATTTAATTTTCTATATTGTGTGTCTAAATTATGTAGCTACCGTCTAACCAGTATTTATTATTATATCGATTTAATATTTTTTTAAATAAACCATATTTGTAATTTATTTAATTATTTTTTTATTTCATTACTATTAGTTTTCTTCCTTAAATAGTTAAGTCAGTATAGTATGAATGAATACTGAGAAGGCTAATACTTATTGCCCTTGATTTTGGCGGCTTGCAATTTATAAAAAATAAATTGAACTGACAAAAAACGAAAATTTTGACTAACTGGCAATTGATTAAAGTGAATTCAATGAACTCGACAAATTATGTAAATATTACAAAATTATTAAATAGGATATTTCGCAATGTATAATTAATCACAATTATTAATTGTCATCGGTGTACAGTGAAGCAATCAACGAACAGGTGGTGGTCGCTCATAACCACGTCTAGTTGTAACAATCATTTTACAATGGCAACATGGAAACGGGTAGGGATATATTGACTTTAGAGTCCTAAGCAAACTGGTATTTTCTTCAAGTTGCGCCCGGTGAACGGTTTGGTAACATCGGCTCGACAACTTGGAGCCTCGACCGCACTAGAGAATGTTCTGCATCGTTGGTTTGTCGTTGACCGCTCCTAATTTCTCCCTTACTGAATAATTTATAATCTACTGCTCAGCCTAATGCTCACCACTCTATAAATTATTCACTATAATGGCTTTAATCGTTCGGTAATTATCTCTTCCTTAACTCACTTCAGCAAATATTATCCATCTTAAAAATCTTTAAACTGTTTTCGAGACTTAAGAAGTTACTAAAAATAGTGCCAAGACTTTGTTTTTGATTTATCTGTATTTAGTGTTTTTCCTTTAACTTATCTATTTATTAACTATATATGGAATATAGAAGGGGTTTTCATGATGTTGTGTTAAATGTAAAATGTTTTACCATGTTAAATATTATAAGGATTGTGAGAAGCCCTATTTAAAGTCATGTTAAATGTATAAGAGCTCCTAGCGGATTTTTTGAGCAACTAGTTTTATAACCTTTCTTTCCAAAATTTCATGTTATTGTTTACTTATAAGTTTTGATGACAGTAATTTATTGAAACATGCCTAAATTGAGTGAAAAGTGGAAGTTGTGTGAAAGTTTGGCTACTGAGTGCATAGTTGATCTTCTGACTAGTGAGGAAGAAAATCAAGAAGAACTAATCTACAACTATCAATACATTATTATTATTATTATTGTCAGCCATTGCTTTATTAGTTATAAAAACATTCAAAACACAAACTACGAGCAGGTAACCTAACCCGACAACAAATAAAATGGTGACTAGCTCAGCTGATTTCTCCATTTATCAAAAGTTTTTCCATTTAACACGCTTTAAAATGTTAAACTAAAAATCATAAATACTCCCAGAGTAAGGGAAAGTACTGAGATCGTGTTAAATTTTGAATTCGAGTTTTCAAAAGAAATACACGCTTTGAGGTCCTCTGGGTCCAAATAACCAAGTTTCGCAAAATGTTCTGTGTGTGTGTGGGAATAGCCTAGATCAAAAACGAAAGGTCCTAAGAAACGGAAATTATATATTTAAGGCAGGTGTGTGTCGATTATAATCCATCGCCGACCGGAAATGCCACTACATAGAATCGATTTTCTACAAAACTGGTAGAACGATTTTGATTAAAATCGTCAATTTAATGTAAAATTAAGTTCTCTTAATAACCAAATAAGTTTGATCCTTTTTAACTCTATACTATATTACTGACCCTCCGCCTTTTTCTACGGTCACCTTTCGTGTAGAAGTTATTTCCATTTTCGCGTCTTCATCAACACTTATTTTCGCATCTTCATTAACACTTATTTTCGCGTCTTCATCAACACTTATTTAGCCCAGCTATTTTTATACCAGATGCAATTTTCTGACCTTTTGTTGTTATTTCACACTTTGTATGTCACTTTACTTACTTACAGTTAAGGTAATTTCAATTCATTTCTTCTTTCCAATTGTATCTTAACGGTCTTGGCGGTTACATTTTCCTATCGATTCAGTATATTTTTGTCCGTGCTTCACTGGCGCAGCCAAAATTTAACCAGTCTAGCTAGAACCTCTGCCTAAAATGTAAGTGTTTCCTCTCATATCGAATATTTCTTACTTTCTTTATTTCCTATTATCCATATTTCTTCTCTCTTGTGGCTTATTTTTTCAATTTTTATTCCCATATACTTTTTATTTATTTTAGCTTACTTTTTGTACTCATCTATATAACTGAAAATTTTTTTTTTACCCATCTCTATAACTTTCTTGCCCATTATATTATGTATTTCATTTTTCTTTCATACAGTTCATTATGTTAATTTAAATTGTTTTTCTATATTTTAGACACTACTTACATATCTTACCATGTACATATCGTCTTACCCCTATAATAATATATTCCGTCTTCTATTGCTATTAATCGACTATTTTCTATTCAATTCATTGTTAAGTATAATTTCAAATTTGTTTATTTATTATTTTTATGTATATGTTTTTCTAAATGATGTCTGTTATCTCTTTTTTGTTTTTAGCTATAATGAAGACCTGAAATTCAGGTCGAAACGTCGGCACGAATAAATGTTTTTGTTTATTTGCTAACTGCACCCCCGGAACATCTTGTCCACATGCTATATGATAACTGTCGACTTCAGACCTTAATCATTATTTTATAAAAACCTTTTGGTATGTAAACTATTAAACCTGAGGTATGTAAACTGAGTTGAAATACAACATATTACAAAGTTAAGGATTTATGTTAGTATTTAATTTTTAAAAAAAGTTGGAATCCACCTACCGAATTGTGTAACTTAATTCTACAATCTCAACAATGAAATGTTAACTTTTTTTTTTTTTATTATATTCCTGAATATTAATATTTTATGTATTTTTTTTAGATAAATTTTCCTTTCAAAACCTATTTTAGTTTTCATTTAGATATTTCAATATGAATAGAATTATCTCAAAACATTTTGGCGCCCTTGAACAGGGCGTAGTATATTTTCAAAACTCAACCAAGTTTCTATCGTGTTATTTATGTAGGATTACTTCAAAAGAAAAACATGTACTCATTATTGTTAACCTCAGAAATGTATGTAAAACTACTGATAAAAATTAACAATTTAAATTAATTCAAAGGACTTTCAAGCTGTCAAATCCAAACGATGAAATATTTTTAATAAAAAAATTCACCTATGTATTTGTTATATTGGGATTTATGCTGTAAATTAGGATAAGAGGGACGAACAGGCAATCAAAAAAATAATCCTTCAAAACAAAATAAAGAAAACTTTTTTTTTATTTAAAAGGTACAATCAGTAAATATACCGAAACATTCATATGACAGAATACTAGGAAAACATCCAATTAAAAAATAGACCGTTGTGTGAATTGTGTAGGAATTACATGCGAAAAATCTAAGCGAACAAAATTATACTTTTTCGCAGAACAATAAATTGTACTAAACGGGAATCTTTTTCGACGTTGAACAAGCTTTTGATCGATTTTGGCATCCATGACCGGTCTATAAACTTCTATAAAAGTAAATTATTACCTAGGCTACTCTTCCCACTTTTCTCAATTCGCCGGTGTTCCTCAAGGTAGTATCTTAGGTCCCATACTCTATCCGGTTTATACAGCTGATATCCCAACCCAACCTAATACAGTCCTATCAACTTACACAGATGACACATGAGTACTTTCTGTAAACATTGAGAACGGTAAATCTGGTAAAACTCGTAAATCTCTGCCCTCCTGTTCTTAAGTATCTTATTTAAATATCCCACTAACACCTGTTAGATTCACGACTTAGGACTCCATCTTGACAAAAGATGTACTTGAATTCTCAAACAAGACTGAAACAAGAAAATGTTCGTAGATTTCGATTACTACAATACCTACTTGACAAACGCTCCAAACTTCCCATTCACTTCAAAAAACTATTATATACTACGCTAATATAACCAATTTGAACATATGGAATTGAGCTACCCATCCTAACCCATTAATTATTAATTTCACATCCTTAACAATTCCTTATAATCCACCGAGGCATCTGAAAAGAAGATGGCAACGGGGGCTTCTGATTTAAATTAATGTTTGAAGTACTACCATTGGGTGGTTGGTTCCTTCTCAAGACTATCAAGTGTTCGAAACTTTCCTCGAATATACTTGTAATTGGAATTCATAAAAAAAAACCCATTAAAAATGTACCGTTCCAACGTGGGAAAAATCACACACATATCAAATATTTCACAACATACACACACATATAGTGTGTGTGTAGCCAATATATCGCAAGAAACGGGAACAAGAATATTTCTGGCATAGTAACACTGCTAACACCCCGAGTAGGCCCTAACACAAAGAAAAAACATACATTTACAAGCGGGAGAGCGTTCGCTGGCCTTCTGTTGTCTGACCAAATATTGTCTGAAATAACTGAGCATCTTGATGATTATAAAAATAACCAGAAATTGTTTAAAGATGCTATTCCGTTGTTAAATTAAAGTCATAAAGCGCCCGTAAAAGGCGCAAATGTTTTCTTAAATAAAAAAAAAATGTTGCCAATGTCTAATAGAATAAACATGAAAATTATGATTGCAGTATTGTTTTGAGAATAAATGAATCATATCTCATTTGTATAATGATTTATTAAATTAAAATAGGTGTATATAATAAAATAGACGTATATAATTAAATACTGTGTATCTTATGATAATTACTTTATTTATTGATAAGCATTTGGGCAATGGGGTAATTCATATGCTACAATATGAACACATTCATACCAAAAATTAAACAAAATAGGATAATAATAAGTAAAATAAAACAAGTAAATAAATATAAAATAAAAAATATATTAAATAAATAAATAAAATCTCTATATGTATATCAACAGAAAAATTAATAAATAAAATGAACATAATCAAACAAAGTTAAATAATTTATATACAATATTTACAATTTCAACCAGAGGATCCCCGAGCCCACTCTATCCCCCACGTATGAGGGGTAGAGCAGAGCCCTTCAAGCTTGTAAATTAAAATAGGAAAATTATCTTCTATTATTATATTTTTAGATAGATTATGAATAGTTAGTTAGACCTATCGTATATTTCCTCTATAGTTTAACCTTTCCATTAGAACAACAGTTAACATTTACGTCCCAAAGGCCTTCCGTTCCCTATCGAACAGCATCCTATTTTATTTCCAATTCCAGGTAATAAACTCAACCATAAAACTAAGTTTACAGGGCTGGAAGATGAGCGGCAACCACACCCCGACGACCTCATTGTTGTGCGAGTTGTGAGGATTTACTTTGGAACTAGATCGGGTATAATGAAGTTATAAGCCCCGATTTGGAATTCCATTACTGCCTGTCATGGGCTTGCATAATGTAAGCCCCTCCCCCCAGTCTACTATTACCCTCTACCAATAACCACATAATAACGGCAATATATAAAAAATAATGAAGTCAGTTCCTTCTATCGACTGTTTGTTATTGGTACTGTTTCTCGCACATCTCCATGCTATTCGTTGAATAATTTAAGAAGCATGTAAGTACTATAAAATAGCTCCGCTGCCTACAATACTTGGAATATGAGTATTTTATTATTATAAGCGTACCCAGCCTATATAAAGCGGATACCTCACCTCATAATCGTTGCTCAAAAAACAGTAATTTCTTACCAAGTACTCAACACCTGACAATTATATTCAGCCGAATTGTCTTATATTTTGATTTTTTTAAAATTGGAAACGGCTTTTTATTCGAATAAAAAAAAAGAAGAAGATTTTTTCCACTACAAAAAAAAAAACATTTAGCAGGGTATTCGTCAAGTAATTTAGAATTAAGTAAATACTACAAAATATTTTTAAGGCATATCCAGCCTAGGTAAAATGGGTACTTAAACCACCACTGAATCGGAGGTGAACCTTGGGCATAAACCTGATAGACAAATTATACAACCTGTATAATCGTTGTTGAAGAAATAGTACTTACACAACACAAGACAATTAAATTCAGTCGGATTTTCTAAAAAATATTTTTTTTTTTCTACCTACTAAAAATCAGTTTTTGATTTGAAAGAAACTTTTGTCATGTTTCAGTAAAAAAAAAAAATACATTTTTTAGAAAACCTGCTGCATTTACTGAAACATGGCAAAGGGTTTTTCATTCAAATAAAAAAAAAATGTTTTTCCCTACTTCCTAAAAAAAATTTAATGTTAATTCATCAAATAATTTGGGATCAATAAAAGTATTGATAAAATGAGAAAAACTAAAATCTTGTTTATTATTTTTTTTTGTACTTTAATCACGGCTACGGAAAACATGAATAACACTAAGAATGAACATCGATGTATATAAATAATAAGTGAAAGTTATTAACATTATGAAAATATTATTATTAAATATATGAGAGTAAAAAAAAATATATAGGAAATTCGAATAATAACAATAAATATAGAAGAGAATTTCATTACAATTATGAACAAATA